>NC_052673.1:2140536-2440536 GCF_016802725.1 Solenopsis invicta
ATCTTTACACGTAATAGTGTCGAAAAAAATGACACTTCTTTATATAATATTGTATATTCTATTTTAGACAACAAACAATTTTATTAAATAAAACTGTCGCAAAGTGACTCATCAATTGAATTGATGACGATTAGTGAAGCCTTGGATAATGCTTATCATTAGGAAATATTCTCCTGTCAAAGTATACAATCGAAAGTTTTCCACTTTGCAATTCCATTATTAATACCCTGAAGATGACTTATGACTTCAAGTGAGTCAAAACATTCGTTGGATTTTGTTGAAATAAATAAATTATTTATAACATTAATAATTGTGATTGCGCACCTATATCCTCGCTGATTCTCATTAGCCTTATTTTTTATTTTTTATTGTTTAAAATTATACACACACACACACACACACACACACACACTCACACACACACACACACACACACACACACACACACACACACACACACACACACACACACACACACACACACACACACATACATACACATATATAGATGAATCAGTGAGTAGATAGAAATAATGGTACATTTCTCAGCTTTAAAATCGCTGTGATAAATTTAGCAGCCAAAAATGTTGTTATTTCAAGAATTATTTTACACTTCTATATAATGTATCTGACAGATCTCAGTGTTCAACATATATTTTGCAAGTTTACATAATTATATTTTCAAAAGCTAATAACTTTTTATTTTGATTTCAGGTGATTTTATTTTTGATTAATTTTTTTACGAAGAATCATCTACCGTTTTTTTATTTAATTTTATTGATATAAGAATATAATTTTATTACTAACCTAGAGATATCAATTTATTTTACAGTTAGCTCCTTGCGTATGAGGTTTTATTTGAATTCTACTATTACTATCTGAAGTACCAGTTTTGGAGCCTAATTTCTTAGACACTCTTTTTGGATTATGGTGCAAAAATATTATTTTTTACTAATTACGAAATAGTATTATAAAAACGGCATCTAATAAAAGACATGTTCTAGTTTGTACTTATTTTTAAAATCTTGTTTTTAGCTTTTGTTTAAGAAATATTATTCAAAAACGAAATAAAACTGGTACTGGCGACTATGTATTAGCACAAAGTATTCATCACTTAAATAATAAATTTTTATACGCAGATGTCAAGCAAGATTGATAATAATTCTGGTATGGACCGCTTAGAAATTTCCGAAAAAGATTTTTATAAAAAAAATTCCCAAATCCTTTTTGTTTTAAAGATTATTTTTATTTTATTTAATATTAAATAAGTATTTTTCACAATATTAAAATAAATATTTCTTTAATGACAAAGAGGATTTCATTAATATTAAAGTTCTTTAAATATTGTAATTACTTTTTCTTCATAGAATTCAATTACTTTTTTTTCATAGAAAAAGTAATTTGTAAAAACCTTTAAAAAATAATTCAATATTGTATGTAACATAATATAACTTTTATTTTAATATTATTGAAACCGATACCTGTCAAAATTTGTTTATAATGATGTTGTACATAAAGCTACATGTTTTAAAACGTTACATGTTGTTAAATATCATTCTTGTAACATTGTTGAAATGATATTTTATCTATGAATGAACAATATACTTTTATCATACTACTATTTAGAATGAATTATATGAGATTTACTTCTTAAAGTAAAACGATTCAATAAAATGTGGAATGTAATCTATCACGTGAGACATTTAAATTAAAATTTACTTAAAACAAAAACGTTAGATTACTGTAAAATGAGTTATGTGTTTCGGCTAGTATATATCGTTACACGTCTCGCGAATGGGGTGGCAATAAAAGCTTTTTCTTCCGGCGGTAAGGCAAGTAAAGAGTTTCTTTCGTGTCTGGAGAGTGGAAATGGTGGATCGTAAATGCTTTTCGCGCTCGGTCGATCTGTTCAACCTTCTGGAAACCACCTGATTCAACGCAGTTTCGCGATACTGCCCAGTATAAAGGCGTTGTCACGACTCTAAAGTCAGTCATGATTTTTACATCTGTTGTCAAAAGTTTATCTCTCAATGGGGAATTAAAGACTTTATTTATATTTGGTAAATTTAAAGTACAGTTTTTTTTAACTAGACAAAACAAGCATGCGCTACAAAACTTTTAATATTACATTATTAACTCCTCAATACACATGAAACACGTAATCTCCACAATAACAGCTGCTCACAAAGTTAGCGCAGCGAGAGAACAAATCGGCATCGTTTAAAAAGCAACAATAACTTTGATATATTCAATATATTCTTTACATAGGAGAGTTTGGGGAGTTGTGATCCGAGTTTTGTTTTTGAATAATAACTATCACAAAAATAGATATTTTATGCACCTGAAAGGTTGGATTTTTTAATATATCTCAAAAGACAACTACTGGCTTGAGAAGTTCATTGAAAGGCATAATAGTTGCAAAATTTTGATATGCTTGAAAAAAAGAGTATTTTTTGAATTTTCAAAAACTTTGGGGAGTTGTGAGCCACGACTTAAAATAGAAGATAATGACATATTATGGTGATTATTCTCTATTTAAGTTGTAAAAATAAGAAAATTAAGATAATTCTGATAAAAGAATAAAGTCTGTATAATCTGATTAGTCTGATTTGTAATGAACACAGGTATAATAGCCGGTTTTTAAATTGGCACATTTCAAGTGCATAGTTTGATCGCATTCACTGCAATATATGGAATTGTTTTTGTTCCATTTCTTCGGCATAGCACCTTTGCAGATGATGCAGAATTCTTCTGAAACAAAATCGTCCAATTTTTCATTCAAAGCGGTTGAAGGATCTACGTTTGCTTCATTTCGTTTCAAAATATAGCGAGTCGATTTGCACCTATCGATGTTATATGCTCGACCAACGGACCGCACCGCTTTTTTCTCAATCATCACCTCTTTGATGGCAGCCACTATGGTATTTAATATTGATCGCTGACTTACTACATTTACTTATATACTTATGACGCGGCATGATGATTATATCTAGAATTAAAACACGAAAAAGTCACGAAAATTACTAAATTCACTATGAAATTGCATGAAACACCCAAATTATGCATGAATATTGCGAAATACACATGAAAGATACCAACTTAAGTTAAAAAAGTGGCAAAAATGTAGTGACTTACAACTCCCCAAAAGTGGTGGCTCACAATTTCCCAAATGCTACATTATCAAAAAGACCGCAAAGTAATTAACACATCGAATGTTCATGCAAAATTTCTGTTGTACATCGAAACGGTAGTTCACCAGTAATAATTTTGTAATATATTTATTTTTTCAATCAGCTCAAAAAAGTAAGATGACAAATACAAATAGTCAAAAAAATTTTTTGCACAAAATTGAAAATCAAAATCTGAAGAGACACATAGATTGTGTGTTGACGCGACGAGTGCTAGTCAAAAAATAAGATCGCACGGAGAGAAATATTTTACCGTAGTTGGAACATGTTAAAATTTCAAATATGGCCGACTTTGAGTGCTGGTTCACAACTCTCCTACCTGTTTTTAGAAAGGGAATCATCAATAATATTAAAAATTTGAATTATGTCATATTAATATTATATTAATATCATTACATTTTTTCAATAAAATGATAAAATAGAAATATGTGCAGAATAATAAATTAAAGAAAACTTTGTAATATAATTGAAGATATATATTAACATATATATTTTCTATTATAGCATTTTCAATAAAATGACATATAACGTAAGGTAGTAATCTAAATTTTAAATTGTGTTTTATTGGTATAAATTTCGAAAATTTCGTGATAACAAATACTCGATATAATCCCTACTAATTGTACAACCTTCAACAAAATGTAACATTTAATTTAATTTGAAAAAAAGTTTCCACGATTTTTTATTTGATTTTATCGATTGTAAAGCTTGCGGGATTTTTGCAATTCGGTTTCAAAGTCTATTCTGGTAACACTGTCAATTGATAGAATACATTTAATTTGTAACTTTTTTATTTTTGCAATACTTCTATACTTATATAAAGTTATAGCAATTTTGAAACACAGAAGGACATCTGATCATTTGAACGTTCGGGAATTGCTCAAGATTATCCAAACTCAAAGATGACTTCACGATGTTGTTGCTGAAAACGCATAGTATGTGTGTATGTACACCCAAGGACTTTGATTCTGTCCATGGGGAAATTTTCCAAACTGAGAAGTCACCACTTTCTACATACTCGCAGTTCATGATTAATAAAACGACTAGAGCTTATTGGTCGTTACGTTAATCATGAACTGCAAGTATGTAGAAAGATAGCGATTTCTCAGTTTGAAAAATTTCCCCATGGACAGAATCAAAGTCCTTGGGTGTACACAGTACTCGGTACAGCTGTGTGCTCGATTTTTATTTAATTTGGGCTGTACATATCGTAACAAATAAACATGAGCGAATTGACTAGTTATCGATGGTGTTTTATGCCTTTGTACAAGAATACTATGAAAAGTGCATACAATAAAATATTTGTGACAATTTCATGCAAAGAAGTAACAAGAAAGTTGCGGTTTCGATTGACTCGACGTCCGGATGAATCAATAAAATTGATTTATTTTTGTTGTGAAAATTATTTTGTTGTAAGTGTTCAATATTAAACTGTTATTTCTATTACTATCTGTGTTTCCAAAGTTGGAAATTATGAGAATAGTATCTAAAAATGATTGAGTATTATAAATACGAATGTCACTTTTTGAATTGTCTTTTCTAAAAAGAAAATAATTAAATCTGGCTCTCTTGCTGAAAATTCATCCCAAGTTGAACAAGTCAAAATGACATCAAAATTCGTGATTAACCAAAAAATGTTTTTTAATAAATTATTTTAAAATGACTTTTAATAATCATTTTGACAATATGATCATTTGATAATATGATGAATCATTTTGATAATATGATGATTTGTTCCGCTTGAGATTAAAAAGCTGTTTTTATGACATGTACAAATAATTCTTTTCTTGATATTTTCTAGCTAGAAGATGACATGAAAAATTATGTTTGTTTCAGTTTAATGGGTGGGCCTAAAAATTGTTCATCATTATTTAATTAATTTATCATTTTTAATTGATTTAAAAAATAATGAGCAAGCATCAATGAGCAAGCACCATAAGCATTGTTTACGAATTAATGAACTTACATTGCATCTTTTGCATTTTCTTAACCTCAGCAGCATTGAATTTTTTACTTTTCTTAATAAATTCACAAACCATAAATGCGTCTATTTTAGGCAAATTTGCTGAGTCAACTTTAATAAAACTTGACTCAAAAATATTTGTCATAAATGGCGCTATTTTTTGTTTATAATTCGATAGAGAATACTTTGCAAAACTATTATGCAGCTAAAAGCTCGAAGTGCGCGGAAAAGAAACAACATCATGACATCACACTAATAACATTGCGTTCTCATTTATTTAAATTTTCATGTATATTTGAGTTTTATTATTAAATAAAAATATAAACAAATTAACTCTTCGTATTTCAAGAAATCGTTGTCATAGTTCTTATATTTTGATAAATCAATTAAATTTATTAATTTAAAAATTTATTTAAGAACCCAATTCCGAACAAAGCTCTTTGCGAATGGTTTGTCTTCCGGTTTCTCAGAATGATAACTTTTTCTTACAGCAAAGCGGACGATCGTAGGGTTTCGAAAGGGGGATGAATTCGATGCTTGCTCGCGCCAGTAAAATCTATGCCCTCGCCACAAATCTCTTCCGCCCCAGCGTACTTCTTTGCGACGTCGATCCCTCGCAACGTCTCTTCTAATCCAGCGTGCGCTCTCTCCGCGACTTAAAAATATCTATGTACTCTTTCAGCCGAAAAAATGCTACTAGTCACATGGATCAATGCTGAGATAAATGCAGTTAAAATTGCACGTGAGACTTCAAGTGGTTGATAAAGTATATAGTTGATAAAGAATTATAGTAAAAGTTTTTTTTTTAAGAAAACAGGAATATAATTGGTGATATACTCGTAATAATTGGTGATAAATTTTAACAAGCTAATAATAATAATAAAACACACTAGAAATAATCCAATTCAATTAAGTATTGAAAAACAGCCACGAAAAGAGCTATGTAAGTAAAAGGTAAAAAAGTAAATCTTTTATTAATTCTTAAACTGAGAATATGAGAATATAATGAAAGTTACGTGTTACTTATAACGCCGTTACCGTTATACCGTTATAGTTACTTTTTTTTTGTTACAACGATAACACAATTATATTTTTTTTAATAACAGTGCCAAATTTAACAGTGCCGAATTTATTTTTATTGATAGTTTTTATATTTCGAACAATGTATTTGTTATATAACATAATTTTCGTATATTCAATCTTCATTTCTTAATTGATACTTATACTCTGTTCTTATATTTAAGATTGCCGTAAGATTAGTTTTAAGATATCATAAAACAATCACAGAACGTATTAGCATATGAACAAACTTTATGAAAATTCTCTAAAGTAAAGTGAAAATGATGATCACTATGGTTTTTTTTACTTTTTATCGGCAGACATCAATTCCAGAGTTCAGAGAAAAATTACAACAATTTCTTAAGTCAATGAAGATTCACAAATTATTACATGATTTTTAAAAATATTGAAAAAAACATTTATTAAATTTAATCCTAGAATGGTCTTTGGGGTGCATTTGTACACACTAAGAAAATCTTCAAACTACACTATTGAGCCGGTAAACGTTTTCAGCTCGGGACCCCTTCCATGATTCATTTCACTTTCTGAGAGGGGTTAGGCTGTCGCACCAGTGCATCGCTGCTAAGTTATACTCGCCAAAATTCTGCTTGGGGCGCATTTGAACCCCACTTGATTGTTTGTGTTAACGTTTCGTGCAGGTAAGTCAATTTTGTTTGTTTCGTTAAAATTAATGTATTCACGTATTTAAAAAATTTCGAAGTCTTACAAATTAATTTATGCCATTTTTTCAATTTTATGGTAAAATCAATAATATCCCAGAGAACATTCTGACGTCTAAAAGACGTCATTTAGACGTCTTAAAATTTTTCAGGCATCCCTGAAAAGACATCTTACAGAAGACAAAAACGTCTTTTAGATGTCTTATGCCCCGTTTCTGACGTCACTGAGACACATCCAATAGATATCTTATTTTTCCATTTTTTACGTCTGTTAGACGTCTTAAAGATGTCCTACTGATGTCTGAAAGATGCCCTTCTGACGTCTGAAAGACGTCCTTTTGACGCCATAAATATAGTAAAAAATAAGATTACTTTCTGACCATTACAAGACGTTAAAAATTTTTCGAAAAATCTAAAAGCTGGGTTAAAATGTCTAAAGACGTCTGTTGGATGTATAAGAGACGTCTTTTGTATGTGTAAAAACGTGTGTTATACGTATATTGGGCGTCAGAATCGAAAAAGAAATCGTCTGTTGAACGTCTCACTGGTGTCAGAAATCGGGACATAAGACGTCTAAAAGGGGTCTACAATACGTATTTCTGTCCCTTATAAGACGTCAGACACACGTTCAGATAGTCAAATAAGCGTATTCAGTTGTTATTTTTCTGTCACTTATTTAGCATTCAATACAAATTAATATTTATATTTAAAAGTACAAATTACTGTTTACATGTAAAAATATAAAATTTTATGTAAAACACTGTTCTACACACACGTCACGTTTGGAAAAGAATGAGACCGAGTATACATCTCAACGTTACAACAAGCAACGATTTTCCTAAAAGTCTCTCTGAAGTGTGAGTCGGCCGCGGTGGCGCCTAGATATAACGCTTGTGATCACACTCGACTCACGAGAAAATCTCCAGCGGCGTGGCCGCCTAGCGGTGGTGCTAACACTCACTTGTTCGCGCGAGCCCTTATACACACGGCGAGACTGCCTAGCGGCTGTGCGCGCGCTCGCTTGTTTTGTCATATGTTGTGATGTTCGGTGCCCGAGCCGCAACATTTATATATACACATACATATAATTAATAAACATTGTAAAATACCTAATTAATGATGGAATCATATTTTCTAACAGAATTGAAAGAGAAAAGTGAGGTCTAAAGAAAAATTTGTTGGAAATTAAATATTTTAATTATCTTAAAAAACCTTTTACTGTGGTGTATAATACTCTAATCAATATTAATAAATAAACTATTTTACAAAATAATGTACCAAGTAGTAAATATTAAATAGCGTAAAAATGTATATTTTTGTTTCAAAAATTTTTAAATATACATTAAAATATTTATTGTCGAGTGAACAATAAATGTGTATTGACAAAACATTTTGTAAACATTTTTTTTTTTTAAATTCCTTATGATGGACATTTTTAAAAATTGAAATCGATTTTTGTGCTCCTATAAAAATTATAAATGGCAATAAAACGAATACAAAGGTTTTTCTGTAATTTTTTAATAAGATCATTATTGATCAAATTACATAAAGAGCGTAAATTAATTTATATTAATTTTTATGAAGAAATTCGTATATTTCGGTTTGAAGTGCTACTACATGATAACAAAAAATCGTCGTCAATGATAAACAAATATTGTCATGTCAAAAATTGTTGATAACAAGCGGCAATTTAAGAATTTCAACAATATTCATCAAGTATTCTGCTTTTTGATATCAAACTTTTGATATCATAGGTGCCATCATTTTGTTCTCATGTTATTGTTATTATGATATATATGAATGGGAGCTTATGACGAGTCATCAGTATGACGTGTTATTATTTATAAATGTTTGCTCTTAAAAGTTCATTAACTGATGATATGTTTTTGCTCTCTTGTTGCTAATTCAGTATCACGTTAAATTCAGTAAATTGACTACAAGTTCACAACAGGTCCAAAAAACGTCGTTAAGATGTCTGCTGTTCGTTAGAAATAAAAAAAAAAGACGTTTTTTGGACATCTCCTTGACTTCAGAAAGTGAAACGTTTAATGCTCTAATTTACAATTTTTAGGATGTCTATAAGAGATTTAAAATACTGAGATACTTTTAACGTCTTATTCACAATGATTTTAGACATCACTGTAATTTTTAAAATGAGAAAGGATAAAAATTTTGTTTATATTATTACAGTTTATTCATATAGATATGATAAAGTGTAAATATTACTTGCCGAGTTAGGATTCTGTATAATGAACAAATTGAAAAATGAATAAATTTGGAGTAATATAATTTAATTGTTTTATAACTATAATATAAATTTTATGATTTTCTAGTTGCTACGTCTAGCGGCCAAAAATTTTCTTTAATTTTTCGCGCCATCCGCATATATTTATTAATATAATTTTCGGTTAATTTTTCTAAAATATGACAGAAACAAATTATAAAAAAAAATTTGACATATAAAAATAATATAACATAAGCAACTACTTTAAATCAGAATTTATAAAAGCCACGTAAACCTGAGATCACTATTTAAAATATAAATTATATTAAATTAGAAATAATATGCGAAATTTAAGGAATGCGACTCACATCGCTTGCACGCACTTACCCTGTGCCTCGCGACCCCCGTCAGCGCTACGAAACGCTCGCGCGCTAGCGCTTCGCAAATTCTCATACGCTTAATTCGTCCGTCTTCACGACACAATTAAAAATAGTAGCAACAAAATTACGAGTTTCAACCTGGTAGCTTATTAATAGTGCATTGATGGGCTATCAGGCCGTGCTTGCCGTATTAAAATCGCTTAAAAATTGGAGCCGCTAAAGTCGCCTAAAGATTCAGGATCGATAAAAAAGTAGTTTACATTGAAAAATTCTAACTTTTTGACTATGTAGAAATTTAAAAAAATCAATACTACAATTCCGCATATTTAAAATTAAAATTCCTTGCAAATTGTACTTTATATTAAATTCCAAAAATATCAAAATGTAACTTTAAGATCGCACGCGTCTCACCGCGTCTCGCGATCCCCGTACCTACAAGCTTCCGCGAGCGCAATTCAAGTGCGGCATTCAAAGGGCCTAAACCTGAACCATATAGAAAAACTGACAAAAAGTGGGAAACCGTCCCCCCCCCCTCACCGGTACACCTTATCTACAATCTGAGAGTATAAATACGGGGCTAACTAGGATTTCTGTGTCATCCCAGGTTTACCGACTCTTCAGAGGAGGAAATCGACGTCGAGGCGGAGGCGGAGTGGTTCTGCGAGGCACTCACGCAGATCTGCGACGCCTTCATGCCTCGACTTTGCAGGGGACAAGGTCCTCGGAAGAAGTCGGTGTACTGGTGGACGCCGGAGATTGCGGTTCTAAGGAAGAACTGCAACTTCGCGCGTCGCTAGTACACCAGGTACTGCCGACGAAGAAGAATGGACGACAAGGAGGCAGCCCGACGATACGCGCTGTATTGTGGGGCGAAGAAGACCTGCCAGGCGGCCATCGCCAAAGCGAAATCTAATGCCTGGGGGAAACTCATCAGGACCCTAGACGAGGACTGTAGGGGCGTTCCTACCGCCTTGTCCGGAACAAGTTCCGGCATGCGGGCCCCCCGCGGACGGAAACTCTTGATCCAAAGTTCCTAAGAGACCTCGCCCTCTTCCCTGCGGACGAGGAGGAGGATGCCCGGCCTTGGGACGATCCGGTCGGGATCAGGCAAAGAGCGAACTAGTCCGGGGAGTACAAGGTCACCGAGGGCGAGCTCAAATGGGCGGTGGACAGAATGATGAGGAAGAAGACCACCCCGGATCCCGATGGGATACCGAGGAAAGTATAGTCCATTGCCCTGAGTATCCTCGGTGACAGACTGAAGCACCTGTTTGACAGGTATCTCTAGACGGGCCAGTTTCCGGCCTCGTGGAAAAAGGCCGGATTAGTCCTGATCCCGAAGGCCGGGCGGCCAGAGGGTGATCCCTCGTCCGAGCGCCCAATCTGCCTAATCAGAGAGGTGGCCAAGCTATTTGAGAGAATAGTAGCTTCTCGCCTCACGACGCACATGACAGAAGTAGGCCCCGACCTGGAGCATTGCCAGTTCGGTTTTAGACCGGGGAGATCAACCATCGGCGCGATATGACAGTTGAAATCCCTGGTCGACAGAGAGTGGTCTCCCGGGGTGGGGTAGCGTTGGCGATCAGCCTTGATATCTCCAACGCCTTCAACACCCTGCCCAAGAAAAGATCAGGAAAGGCCTCTGCAGGAAGGTTTCTCCCTATCTGCAGGAGGTGGTCGGGGCCTATCTCTGTGGGCGCACAGTTATCTGCGCCGACCGAGACGACGGGTGCATGCGCAGAATGGTCAGCAGAGGGGTGCCGCAGGGCTCTGTGCTCGGGCCCCTCCTGTGGAACGTGAGGTATGACCACGTTCTGAGATTGCACCAGCCCGCTGAGGTGTCGTTAGTATGTTACGCTGACGACACCCTGGTGGTCGTCTCGGGATGCAACTGGCGTGAGGTGAAACGAAGAGCGGCGACAGGGCCGCCTCTCGTTCTCAAGAGAATCGAGCAGCTCGGACTGAAGGTGGCACTTCACAAAACTGAGGCCCTCTGACTTAGGGGGCCTCGTGAAAAAGGGCCACCGTGGACGGGGATTACGGTAGACGGCGTACGGGTCGAGGTGAAGTCCCAGATGAAATATCTGGGGCTGATTCTCGACTCGCACTGGTCCTTTGGGCCACACTGGGCATGGATGGCCGCCAGGTTGGGCCTAGCGGTGCAGAGTTTCGCTCGCATAATACCCAACCTTGGCGGCCCTGGTGATGGGGCGCGTCGCCTCTATATGAGGGTGGTGCGCTCCATCGCGTTGTATGGAGCGCCGATATGGTGCAGCCCCCTGGTGGCTTCCATAAGAAATGTAGATTTGCTCCATAAAGCACAACGTAGGATGGCCATCAGGATGGCAAGAGCGTATAGCACCGTGCCGCGAGAGGCGGCTTGTGTGCTCGCGAGCTCGGTCCCGTAGGCGTATATGGCGTGCTCCTTAGAGGAGTTATATGATTGAAAGGAGGAGCATGCCCGCGGGCTCGGGCCGGCGGCACATGAGTCGCTTCTCGAGAGGAGAGCTCGCGCGAAGCGAGATGAGTTCCGGCATTAGCAGGAGAGGCTCCCTCATGCCAGGGCCGGAATCAGGGTCATTGAGGCGATCAGGTCTATACTCGATCGATGGGTGGGAAGGGGTTGTGGGCTTCTCGTTCCACATGCGCAGGTGCCCTCGTGGCAGTGGTGGGGGACGCGTCCCCCACCACTCTCCTCCACAGTGGTCGGGCGGATCCTGGAGGGTCCAGAAAAATGGAATGCATTCGCCTCCTTCTGCAGCACTGTGATGTTACAGAAGGAGTCGGCCGAGCTGCCGCGTGAGGATGATCCGAACGCGCCCGCTAAAAGACGGCGAAGGGGGGAGACGGAGGAGGGTATACCTGCAACAACATCAGTAGGTCCTCCTCCCTCTCCATCCCTCTGCGGGAGGGACTGGGCAGGAAAAGAGCAAGCCCGTTGCCCTCTCCCTACCCATGATAGGAGATCGCCGGCGACCCGGTGGCGATAATTATGTCGTCGCCGGGAAAGCCTCGCTGGCGCGGCTGCATTTCCCTCCTTCCCTCTTCTTTAAATGAGGAAGGGAGGATAGCTGAGAAGGAACAGTGGGGAGGGGGGACCCTCGTAGCGCCGACTAGATCGGACAGAGGGCCCTACCCTCTCCACTGTTGAGAAAGTACGCCACGGGCAGAATCAGCGGCGGAGTAGTTGCCCGCCTAACCCGTTCTGGGGCTTGGGATGCGGGAGTGCGAACCTAGGGCCCTCTTCCACGGGGTCCGTCGCACCCCTGGCATTCCGGTTCGGGCGGCTGGGGCTCGACTTCGGTCGAGTCCCGGCCGCTAACTCTGGAGGGGAGTCCCTGCTCTCGGGTAGAGACCCGTTTGGACTAGGACGGATTGCGGTGCATGCTAGTTTGATCCCGTGATCCGTCCCGAGCCCAGACGCCAGAAAAAGTTGGGTTTTAGTGAGAATGCTGGCCATGTCTAGGTCGGAGAGTCTCACCCCGCTTCCTGCCCCCATAAGCGCCGGGACCTATAAAGGCGTTTTCCAAATAAAAAAAAGGAGGGGGGCTTGCCGACTCTTACCCGATGCTGACTGTCGGGCCAACACTGGCGACGTGACGGCAAGTTGACTGTTATTATTCGATCGCGGCACGACGTTAGCCCAAACAGCATCAACCGACTCTTGCTCGACGACGACTCTTGGGGCAATATTAGCATTACAACGGCAACTGACTTTTAATCCGACCGCGGCACAATGTCGGTCCAGACAATATTGGCCGATTTGTGCTCAACGATGACTCTTGGGTCAACATTGAGTCAACACTAGTATTATGACGGCAACTGACTCTCAATCCGACCGCGGCACGACGTCGGCACAGACAACGTTAGTCGACTTTTTTGCTTGACGACGACTCTTGGGCCAACGTTGGACCAACATGGGCAGGAGTAAGTTTTAATGATTTATATATTAGGAGTACAAATTGAAAACCGCCGTTTTCCAGTAGATGGCGCCAGCGGTAAATGCTGGCGCCAAACGTTAGATCAAAAATTTTAAATGTAAGATTGGGCATCTGGCAACAATTCCTTATCATTGCAGTTGTGAATTTTTATCAGCGTTATATATTTTTTTGTGATCGAAAATGTCGAAATTTGTGCCCAATAAGCGTCATTTGCGGGAAGTTTTGCTTTTTGCCTTCAATTCAAAAAAATCTGCGGCTGAGGCGCGTCGAATGATTGTAAAAACTTATGGTGAGGCTTCCATTAGTGAAAGAACGTGTCGAGATTGGTTCCAACGCTTCAAAAGTGGTGATTTCGGCGTAGAAGACAAGGAGCGTCCCGGACAGGTGAAAAAGTTTGAAGACGCACAATTGGAAACATTACTGAATGAAGATTCATTCTCAAACGCAACAGGAGCTTGCAGATTCATTGGGCGTGACTCAACAAGCTATTTCACATCGTTTGAAAACCATGGGAATGATCCAAAAGCATGGACACTGGGTGCCATACGAATTAAAGCCGAGAGACATCGAACGGCGTTTTTTCGCGTGCGAACAGCTGCTTCAACGGCAAAAACGGAAGGGTTTTCTGCATCGTATTGTAACCGGCGATAAAAAGTGGATCCATTATGATAATCCAAAGCGAAAAAACTCGTGGGGCTACCGCGGCCATGCATCAACATCGACGGCCAAGCCAAACATCCATGGCTCGAAGCTCATGCTGTGTATTTGGTGGGACCAGCTCGGCGTGATTTATTATGAGCTGTTGCAACCGGGTGAAACCATCACAGGAGCTCGCTACCGAACACAACTAATGCGTTTGAGCCGAGCATTGCAGGAAAAACGGCCACAATACGAGCAAAGACACGAAAAAGTGATGTTGCTGTACGACAACGCTCGGCCACATGTTGTTTAGGTCGTTAAAACCTATCTGGAAACATTGAAATGGGACGTCTTTCCTCATCCGCCGTATTCTCCTGACATCGCCCCTTCAGATTACCACTTGTTCCGATCAATGGCGCATGGCCTGGCTGAGCAGCACTTCCATTATTACGAAGAGGCCAAAAACTGGGTCGATTCGTGGATCGCCGCAAAAGACGAGCAGTTTTTTCGACGCGGGATTCGTATGCTGCCCGAAAGGTGGGAGAAAGTAATGGCCAGCGATTAACAATACTTTCAAGAATATGTATGTAACCATTTTTCAACAATCAATCCTCAAATTTTGACAAAAAACGGTGGTTTTCAATTTGTACTCCTAATAATTTATATTAGCTAAATTTATATTAGGTAAGATAGCTAAAACATAACAATTGAAAATAGGATTGGAACTTAAAAAAACAATTTTGACATAAAAGCACGTTGCAAAAATTAATCAATCTAATTTATAACAATTATAACAATTAAGAAAGCGTTATATCTCTTTCTTTAGCAATTTTTTCCCGTAAAATCAATTAGTGCAATCAGTTTTCTTCTATAGTCAATTTTTAATAATTTGTTTATATAGAATTTTGCAACGTGCTTTTTACGTTAGTAATGGGTTTTCATGCTCCAGTATTATTTCCAATTATTCTTTTTAACTTTTTTTTATCTTTATTGGTTTGGCCATGGGCAAAAATAGGTTTTAATTATTTATATAGTTTGTATAATTTATTTTTAAAATATCTAAAGCTAAACAATCAAAAAGCTAGTGAAAATGTTTGTGCGGTACTCAACACGCAAGTTTCTTCCTGTTCAAATCAGCTTTATTTCAAATATAACTTTTTATTAATAATATCACAAGTGAGCGATTAGTTCAGTGTTAGCGTATTAGGTTATCCCTTTGCCACATTATGTGTCATAAATATTACAAACCAAAAAAAATTTTATTTAATGTTTTAGCTTAATTTTTGTTGTAATTGCATAGCTTCCCTTATCTGGCACATACAAATACTGCGTACGATATATGCGGGATTACTCTAACGTCTTGACAGTCAGCGGCACGCGGTTTCGTGTTCATTCTTGTCGCATTACAAGCCTCGTGCTAAATTCTTCTAAGTTTGAGGTTATGTTTCGTCCTGAAAACGATTTGTTTGTCAAAAATAAAAATTAAATTCGCTGTATAGTGTTATTATCTAAGGTGAGTACTATACATTATCATTACTGAAAATATCTAAAAAATTTAAAAAAGGATTTGTCCCATATGTGATGCTCTATGAAGTTATGGATACAACAAATTGGTGTGTTTTGCAGATATGGATCCAAAACTATTTTGTGGTAAAATGAATACTGTCCGAATACCAAAGAGTATTGCCAGTAAAGAATCTGTCTGATGATGTTGTAAAGCAGACGATACTGATTCCAGATAGTGACGTTGAGGAGCGTGAAAATTTGCAAAACAACGCCGAGAAAACCGTGATTCCTGTAACAATCTCCGATTCCTCAGATGATAATATCTCTTTGTCTAAAAGACAAAGATGCACGAGAAAGATACGTCACAGTTGGGTAGAAGGTAATCTGAGAAGATCTGAAAATGACACAAAATTCACTGTTTCTGAAAATTTACCTTCCTCAATTTTACAGTTAGAAACTTCAATCAAATTTTTTAAGTTTCTCTTTCCCAATAGTCTTATTGAGCATATTATTGAACAGACAAATTTATATTCAGTGCAACAACATCCGGACACACCAGCTAACATAAAAAGTTACAAAATTGAAAAATTCATAAGAATTATTATTTACATGTCTATAATTCAGCTTCTTTCTACAAGACATTATTGTAGGGCCAATATTAGTCATCTCGCAGTAAGCGACATGATGAGCTGTAACTGATTTGAGGAACTAAAACGTTTTTTGCACTTCAATAATAATGATGACATGATTGAAAGAGATCAGTCTGGACATGACAAATTATTCAAGATCAGACCTGTTCTGAACCAGATCAGAGAACAACTACTAAAGGTTTCCAAAGAAAAATTTTTTGCTGTCAACGAACAGATCACACCAACAAAAGCGCGAAGTCAACTAAAGCAATATGACCCAAAAAGATCATATAAGTGGGGTTTCAAAAACTTTGTTCTAAGTGATATTTCGGGATTCAGCTATGACTTTGATCTGTTTGCAGGTTTTCAAAGTAGTATTGTACCTTTAGGTGCACCAAACCTTTCTATGAGCAGCAATGTAGTTGTCAAATTAGCACAGTTGAGATACCAAAACATTAGAAGTTGTTTTTTGACAATTGGTTCAGCAGCATACCTCTCATGATATATTTGACTAACAAAGGTATTCAACCATTAAGAAAAGTAAGAATAAATCGTGTTCCAGGATGTAATGCCAACGGAAAAAAAATGAAGAAGAAAGGCAGAGGTTATATGGTAGAGAAAATATAGACAATGTAAATGTCAGTTTAGTATCCTGATTTGATAATAAAATCATTACTACAATGTTAACATATGTTGGAAGTAAACCAAAAGGAGAAAAAAGATTTTTCAAACAAGAAAAAGCCTATAAAATGATATCTTGCCCTAACAGTATCCTAATCTACAACAACTATATGGGAGGCGTAAATCTTCTTGATTCAATGTTAGGATTTTATCGCATAAAAATTAGATCCAAGAAATATTATTTGCAAATATTTTTTCATTTTATTGATATGATAGCCGTGAACTGTTGGTTACTAGCCAGTAGAATTAAGGAATTTGATGCCTCTTTTGGATACCAAACTGGCAATAGCAGATGCTTTGTGCAAAGCAGGAAAACCAGCTAAACAAACCAAAGTGGGAAGACCGTCCAGTAGCCTTAAACAAATGTATGAAAATAAACAAAAAAGAGTCCGGCTGAAGAAATACTTCAAAAAGACATCCGCAAAGACGGAGTTGACCATTTTCCATGTTGAGATGAAAAAATAGGTCAAGATGCAAATATCCAGGCTACACAGGAAAACATATAATTTGCATTAAATGTACAATAGCTTTATATCTCAATAAAAAAAATTGTTATTTGCGGTTTCATAGCGAATAAAATTTATTGTGCCCCAAAAATATTGAAATAGTTTTACTCTATTTATACATATTTACTCTTATAAATTTAACAATTTAAAAGTATAATATTTTGTTGTTGCATCATGTTCCATATTTGGCACAAAACATTAAAAAAAAAAATTAGTCATGTAATTTAGACAACTACATTTTTTTCAATATTTTTAGGTGAAAATAGGATTAAAGTTTTTATCTAACAATTTGAAACAAAAATTTATGTGGTAAAAAGTTATGATTCCGAAGATCTTAGGTTTGAATCCCGGCGCTGTGTTTTCAAAAATTGTAAAATAATATGTAATCGTATATTATTGAAATAAAATTTTAATATGCAAAACAATGAATACAGATGAAGCTATAAAAATAAGATCTGCTAAAAAACTAAAAAAAATTTTCTTTTTAAATATTTTTTATATCAATGTCGTTTCAACACTAGCATACAACATTGGGCCAACGTCGGTTATCAATGTCGGCTCAACACTGGCAGGTAATGTCGGGTCGATCTTATCATTTGGATAGTATGCCAATGTTGATGCGACATTGCAATCAGTACTGAACCGACAGTCGGGAGTTGGTGGCCGAGGTTGGCCCGACACTAGGCCAGCTATTAAATCGTACATGGGATTATAGATCTGGTTGATGATCGATAAGGCGTGTACCCAGGGCGACTTCCAAATGCAAAATCATTTTGCTAGATTATGGGCGGGCTATCTATCTTGAAGATAATGAAGCTTCCCCGAGACCAATTAGGCCTAGACAGATCATATTCTTGAAATTTATTTTTTGCTGAATTTATTTGTTCTCTAAATTTATTACTAGAAATTATTTTCTCTTTAAAACTTATAAAATCTTATTGGATCAAGATTTATTTTTCCGAGATAATTAAAATCTCTGCTCCCCTCCTCCTTCCGAAAGTAAGGACAGGACGAGCGCTTCCTAGCTAGCACTAGGTAGCAAAACCCTGATCTGCTTCTCGTCTAATCATGTACCCTTCCCACAATCAGGACGAGCGCCTCCTAGTATCACTAGGTGGCAAAATCCTAATCATCCTTTTTCCGAGTATTAGAATTTATTTCTGAAAGATAAAATCTTGTTTAGAATTAAATTAAAAATACAACTAGCTTCTCAGTTAATGCTTATTGGGCTCGGAAGAAATCCATCAGAATCACACTTATATATTTAATCTTCATATTAAATACTTTCAAAAATTCATAACTAAGCAGCTTGGTTATATTAGAAATTTCTTTTTCTTGTTTCTCAGCAACTCTATCTCTCTCTTTATCACCAAAAACTTATTACTATTGCCTCTTGCTTTTTATTTTGGGCATCAAGTTTTTTGAAAAAAAGCGGTAAAACAAAAAAATTAAATTACTGTTCTAATATTTTTGTGGCAAGCCTACTAATCACTTCTTTTCTAAAAAGGACTACATAGAACACGACCCCAGAAAAGAGGAAACGCAGAAGCCTACACAGACACCTCCCGCGAAACTAACGATCAAACACGATACAATGGTGCATTTTAAAATCGCAAGAAAGGCCTGCCGGGCACTTCGTAATTTCATAATATATATGTAAGATCTTTCACTCATCTGTTTTTGGTTTCTAATAAATATATTAATGAGTTAAGGACATTAAAAACGAGTACTTTCATTACACACACACACGCGCGCGCGCGCGCGCGCACACGCACACACACGCGCACACACACGCACACGCACGCGCGCACACACACACACACACACACACACACACACTCGCGCGCGCGCGCGCACACACTTACACACACCACCACGCAATGCTCTCATCCACGCATCCTTCCACACGAATATAAATAAAAGACAAAAGGAAAACTTACTCATATTCAGCATTCAGTCAAAACGCTTAAAATTAATTCCAGTTCACACTTCTCTTAAAATTTGTTGGTAATTAAATGAGGAAGATCTTCTATTTAAGTAACAACTGGTGACAGCGGCCGAAAAATACAAATAAACCAATTACACCGCTAGTTTCTAAACCGACAAACGTAACACTAGTATTCACTATTATTACATGAGGGCTTATACCCAAATATATAAAAATAAAGTATTCAAAGTAGTAATATATATAATATATATATAATAAGCTGCATCCAAAAATAAATAATAAAATAGTTTAAACAAAAATATATTTTGTATAAGCATAACAGTGTTTATGTACAGATAATACATATGAAATAAATCATCATATGTCTTTTAGACATGTCTAAAAGGCGTCTAAAGAAGGACGTTAGTTAGATGTTTGAAAGAGACGTTCTTTAGACGTGTCCAAAAGATCTCATAAAGACGTCTTTTAGACTTGTCTGAAATGTGTCTGAAAAAAAGACGTTTGTCTAACGTCTGAAAAGAGACATTCTTTAGACATGTCAAAAAGACGTTATAAAGAGGTTTTTTAGACATGTTAAAAAGACGTCAGAAAAGAGATGTTCGTCAGACGTCTTAAAAGAGACGTCCTTTAGACATGTCTAAAAGACGTCTTTATGGCGTCTTTTGAACAGGTCTAAAGGATGTGAGGAAAAGAGATGTTTGTCAAACGTCTTAAAAGAGACATCCTTTAGACGTGTCTAAAAGACGTCTTTATGACGTCTTAAAAGAGACATCCTTTAGATGTGTCTAAAGGACGTCAGAAAAAAAGACGCTTGTTAGACGTTTTAAAAGAGACGTCCTTTAGATATGTCTAAAAAACGTCTCTTTTAAGACGTCTTTTAACATGTCTAAAAAACGTCTTTAACACGTCTAACGGACGTCTTTCAGACATACGTGTTTTTTGGAATAGTTATATTGCTTTAAATGTATTGAAATATTTTTGTATGTGGCAAGATAAAGAAAAATAAAAAGAAATTTATATTTTTCATTATTTTTTCCATTTTTTAATTTTTGTCGATATTGGTATAACAAAATAATTATACTTCTTCAGATGATGCTAAACCAACGGGAATTACCGATATATTACAGAATAAGTTAATCTTCTAATTAATTTAATAAATTACAAAATCCTTTTGTAAAATAAAAGTACGCACCGAAAAAAACTTGAATAAAAGAGATTTTATAAAAAAATCGAAAAAAAATTAAAAATCCACTTATTTTTGGCTCGTGGATCTATCACTTGAGGTTAACTTTTGTCTTTTACTAACGTTCTGTAACTTGTATGTATGAAATGAGAACTTCTCCAAGTGTGGAAATCTCTAACGAACAACATTGACTAAGTGCCATTTCGATTAAACGCCCAACAAAAAGTTTAATTATTGAACAGTTGTACGCGTATTAATTTGACTTAGCGCATGTAAACGACGGTAAGCAGAGTAGTAATTGTGTCCAACATAATTAATAGATCTTTTAGCCAATGGCGCTGCAATCGAAGAACAAAGACAGATAATATATTCACAAGTACGTTAGACAAAGAGCATTAGCTTGGTCGCCTGGTGTTAGCGATATAGACTTAATGCACACAGGACGCATTAACGCTTTCTTATTTCTTTCCATAAAAGCGAAAAAATGATTTGTTATCTCGCCACGCGTAACACGTTGATGCTTCCTGTGTGCATTGATTCATACTACCTTTTGCCCCGCGCGTGACCGCCATTCATTAACTCTTGCTCGAAAAATAATCTGCAGTACCGACGTCGAGGAAGTTTAGCTTTAGATTTAGCATCATCTTAAAAGATTGCAACAAGGATTATTTTTGTTTTCATAAATCAAAACATCTTTTTTAAAACCTTCTTTGAAGATTTAAAATTGGTTAATCAGAAAAAAATAAGCAATTTTTTAATAAAAAAAGTCATTTTGGCACTTTTCTGTACTTTTTGTTTTAAACGGTTTTTTTAAATCAATTTTCAATTTCAAAGATACAGCACTTTTCTGAGATAGAATTCATATGTTGCCTGCAAGACTATTTAAAATTAGAGAAAGCAACGGTGAGTACTTTGATTGAAAGTTTTGTATTACCTTCTTTTAAAATGAATTTAGAAAAACTTGAATTTAACAAAAAGTTGGTAATATTCATTAAAATACTTAATAAATCGTTGTAGTTTTGTTATATTTCCCCAACAATATGAACGTTCTGAGATGGACAATGTCGAAAATTCAGGTGCAAAAACTTTATGCAAACTTTCTCGTCTCCAAACCTTGTGACGTGACGCTCCGTCAGCGGCGTCCCGGAGAGCAATAAGACCGTGGAGGGTACCCTGAGTTGCGCCTCTTTCTTCCCGGGAGGAAGAAAGGGAAGCGAATATCCCGCTGTAACTATTTTACCGCACCTTACCGCTCTCTTTCTGTATTATTATCTTTTTTTGTATTGGGTAAAAATACCGAGGGCGTTAGAGGGTAAACAAATTACCGTAAGCCCGAACGGACGGTACCATTAACTCTGTGTTCGCGGCGGCTGTTCGGAGGAAGACGTCAAACAAGGGAACCAAAGAAGACGAAGGTGTCGCCGACAACGTGCCGGAAAGCTAAGTCGTGGTTTCGCTTATTTCTCTCGTATATTCTCGAACGCTTCACACAATTATAGTCATCTTTTATTGCAGCGGAAGCCACCGAAGAAATCTCCAGAATCGATCCCGCGGCCTGCAGGTCGTTGAACTATCATTCCGGTTAATAGTTGTCAAGGCCTGGCCAGCCCGATGATCTCGGGAGTGGACGCTACTCTAAATTGGACCGCTGACACCGGGACGATTCCGGAGAATTCCGTCTTACTCCGCCGGCCCGCTGTTAAACGGGCAAAGATCACATCATTAACGTGGCAACGGCCCGGAGCCTCGCAGGAAAACGAGAGAGCAATATCACAAGTACCGGAGCAATAGAAAAAGACGTACTGAGTACCTGAGAAGGATGTATTGCCGCTTGAAGCGAGAAGGACGCACGAAGGAGTAACAAGCCTATCGCAAGCGAAAATCGGTAATGGAAGAAATCGTGACGTCACGTGGAGATTCGGCGGAGCCCGACGAGCCGAAAGGCGCAAATCGGATCGGCACTGTCGTGTGTGTCACCACGAGGGAAAGTCCAGCCCAGGAGCAGAGAATTACCGCCGATTGCAAATTGTAAGCCGCCGACCCGGTAACCGTAGTCTTAAGTATCCGGGTGAGAGTCGATCTCCTCGCATCTCCGTTAAATGATACCGCGTACCGTAACAACATGCATGAGATATCCCGCGATTAATAAGTAAAGTTGATAACAACCCTTCTAAAGAGATCAATCGCAGCCCGGACAGTGTCGTAAGTTCCTCTCAAAGACGCGGGCACCGACAGTTACATGTATCATCTCAGAAATTATGTGATATTTACACTTGGTAATGTACCAAATATTGTCTTTGTGAGAATTGTTGTGTCGCACCGAATTGTTTGATAAAAATCGTCGCAACGTGTCGAATTGTTTCTCGGTGAGAATTGCATTAAGGGAGTCTGGGATTTATCGTGTCGGAATTGTGAGAGAATCTATTGTGAAGTACCGCGTACAGGAATCGAATAAGCACGGCTCACGCGTAGCTTCGCTCTCCTTAGCAAACTTAGCGTTATCACACCGATCTTGTAAAATCATAAAAGTAGCTCAATGCTTGGAATTTGCGCGGTTCGATCTCTGCGAGACTCAATACCCATCGGCCTCAGCAAGATTCGTTAATCCGTGAAATTATTGCGTGGGACCGACTATTACCATAATTCTGTAACGTGTTGACGAATTATTCAATTGCAAGTTGCGTACCAGATTCAGTAATGCGTAGCAATTATCCGATCGCAAGAATATTGTCGTCCATGCCGCGTACATTTATTTTACAATCATTATTTTACCACGTATTCCGTCTCTAATTCTGTCGCGAGGGATTAACCGTCTCTGTAACTTTTCTTATATTTTTGATACCTCTTGTTATAGGATCTATCTATCCGTCAATTTAAAGCATCGCTGTATTAATTACATATCTTTTCACTCAAATCATTATTATCTTATTTATCTCCCATACAGCACAGAGAGATTGCAGGAACATTACAGAATGATTTCATTGAAACATTGTAATATTGCATATTGATTGCAAAACATTGTTGCAACATTGCTGGAAGATTACAGCAACATTAAGATGTTCGCTTTTTGAAATATTACATTGAAACATCCCAGGAACATTGCAGTGTTATGAATCTTTCCAAAATATGCACATCAATATTATTACACCACATAATTCCAATGAACAAAACAATATTTTTGTAACATTTTAAAAAACGTTTTTCGCAAAAAAAATAAAATCTCAGGAATTTTTTTTGGAAATTTCCAAACGGTCACCCATACAAGTCGCGACTCCGGTGAACGTTCCTTGACCTCCGTGATTGCTACGAATCAATCCTTCATGATGATCTGTGAATACTTTATGCTGATATGTGTATATAACTGATAGATCAGATCAATATACGTTATCGAAAAAATAAAATATGTATAATTAAAGCACAGTATTTAAACAAATATAAAATTAAAAGAGTATAAACGAGCTCAAAAGCCGCGCTGGGTGTTGAACGCAATAATCAAAACAAGTAGGTAAATTCGTGTATACGTTCCGACCTTTAATAATACGGTCTTCTTTAGTACAAACAAGTATCTGTAACAATGATTAACAACGGTGTTTGATCCTATTCTTTAAAAGATAAATTGAATTATAATTATGGTAATTACCAATTCTGTGGAAAATCCGTAGAACAATAACATCCGTTGACTGTCACTTATAGGTTAACAAAAAAAATCAAGACCTTTCAGAAACGTGCCGTGACACATGTTTCGGAAACTTAGGCATGGCAAACTATAAATAACCGAGCGCAAACAATTAAGTAATAAATAAGTAAAACAAATAATAAAAGACATTTGCAAATGCGCGACAATATAAAGGGGTGATCAATAAATTAAAAATAAACAGAATAAAAATTAGTAATTGAATAGAAATAAAATAATTAAAAGTGAAAAGAAAAAATCCAGAAAAAAATTAAGGAAATATATAAAATAAATAAAATAAATAAAATAAAAATAAGTATTACCTATAGATTCCGAAAAACTGTGTCTTACAAATAGTCATGTCACGGTTAGAAATAACACAAAAAATAGTATAAGACTGTCGTATCATCCCCCTTGATGGTGACCCACCTTGTGGTGAGGAAGCTTCCTCTTCCTCGAATCGCCCTTGGGCGAGGAGAGATGGAGGGTCTAAGAGGTCACCGGGAAGGCATTTGCCTTCTCACAAAGGCAAATGCGGTGCCCAAGGCGCCTTCGGCGGGCACGCAAGATGGAGGGGCTGGTGATCCCCGTGTCTGGGAACGGTGCCGTTTTCACGGCTCGCGTCCTGGCATGGGACTCCTCAACAGAGTAGGACGGGCCGACGGAATCTCGGTGCTACCGAACCCGTCGGGCTGGGTCGTCTCCGGGCCGCCCAAAATTATTCCGGGGCTGGATCGGAACGGTGGAGGACGGTCCAGCGCGTGCCTCGTGAGAAACTTTCCCCGAGGTTACGGGCTAGACTGGCCCTGGGGCCGCTCGGAAGTATTCCGAGGCGAGGCCCGGGGCGGTGTTGGTCTGGTCTGGCACTCCGCGACGGCGTCCCTTTCGAAGCGGGTGCCGAGCTGATGTTCTGGTCCCTCCAGGGTAACGCGTTCCTCTAGTTGGACGTGCCGGTCGCTACGGCGGTTAGAGTGCGGAAAGGGCGCCGCTTCCGTTACCCAACCCGTCCGTTGGGGCCCCCCGGGTGGCGCCACCCGTGACGGTGCCCCCGCTGTCGGAGGCGGGGGACCTCTGAAAACCCATGTGGGGTGAGCCCTTAATGGCTCCTTCATATGAGCGTGTTAGGGGCTGGAAGCCAGTGCACCGGATGTAGCATTTCCGGTGCCCGTGCCATAAGCCGACCCCCCGGGAGTACCCGGGGCACTCCTCCCCAATAGTCTTATTGGGTCGGAATGGGAGATACGTCGGTGCAGCCGTCACGGGGAGTAAGATTATTCAAAATGAGCACTACAAAAACACAAAAAATGATGGAGGGAAGAGAGATGCGTCCTTGGGCGCTTGCTCGGGCGGTGGCCTGGGAGGGATGAAGACTTCATCACTTCCGGATCTAAAAAGAGGAGACGTACCCGCTGAGGGAAGGGACAAATACAGGAAGGGACCCAGCACTGGGACCGGCGGACTAGAACTATTTAGCTCGACCGGCTCATAGAATGCGGGTGACGCGACGCCGGTGCCTCCGCTTAATGTGCGGGAGCACTCACCCCCTGATAAGGGGAAACGCGCAGATGTTGTTTCTGGCTCAAAACCAGGCCTGGCTTGCAGCAAGGGGCCAAGGCTGCGGGATGGACACGGCTCGATTAGAGACAAGTAATGCTCCCGGACCGTTTGGTCCGGACACCAGGAAAGGCAACTCCTTGCCGCCTTTTTTATACCTCGTCATGATGCTCACGGATGTGAACATGGATACCGATTGGGAGTCTGTGGGACAGGGGAGGAAGAGGGCGCACAGGAGGACAACTCGGGTGAGGCTCTTTACCTCATCATCATCTGAGTCGGAAGAACCCGCCAAAAAAGGACGTAGCAGGCCCGCCAAGGACCCCTTGCACGAAGGGCAGTTCACGGCAGAGGCCCTAGCGCGGAAAGCGGCGGAAGGGAAAGCGCGACAAATCAAGAGGGACCATAAAGCGATACTAGACCCGGAGATAAAACCTACTTCTGCCAGGGCACTGTGGCTCGCCTATTTTCTGGCCAAAAATGGCAAAAATCAAAGTCAAAGTTTGTAATGTTTAACGATTGAAAAAGTTTCTAGAAACATTAGTGAAACACGGGGAAAAATTTAAGACCATTTGTTCCACGCAAAGTATTTTTTTTGTGTTGCATTTTGTGTTTAAAAGTGTGTAAAAATATACCTTGAAATTACGAAAGATTATTGTTTCTTTGATCTTTTTTTTCTCCTCCAATGTTGAAGACGTACAAATCACTGCTTGAAATACTTTTTTAGCATAAGTCAATGCTTGAAAATAATAAGAATAACTTAAGCTTTGGCCATTCCGGAGGAGAAAACTTTAAACTTGAATTAGAAAAAAGTAATGATTTTATCAGTTTCTGATATTTAAAAGACTAGAACTTCCAAATAACAAACAATAACAAGGTGATCTTTGGCTTGAATATTAGGTGGGACTCTACTCTTCCTAAAACCGTTTCGTAAATCACCGTCTAGAACCGTCTCCGGGAAATATAATTTTTTAAAGTAAAGACAATCGACTATATTTTTCTTAACAAGTTCGTGATTAAGCTAAACGATATCAGTGCACAGTGAGATGTTATATAGGGGTTTTTGAGGTTGCTGATTTTGAATATGACATTAAAAATTAGAAATACAAAATGGCGGATCTAATATGGCGCCCAAAAATATGAAAAATTGCTCCTTTGCAAAAAAATGAAACGTAAGCGGTGTCTGAGGGGTTTTTAAGTTCGCTAAATTCTAATTTGAAATCAAAATAAATGTATATAGAAAGTATAAGAAGAAATGCAAAGTATATAGAAGAAATGCAATCGTTATGATGTAAATATGTGTATTTCGTGCCTTGTGGGTATGTCATCCATGTTTAATCTTTAAGATCTTCGGTAAAGGGCTTTACAGCCTACTCGTGATGATTCCTAAATGGAGGGTAAGGAAGAGCCCCGGTGCTGTAAATAAACCCTTACCCAATGAAATTTAGGATGAACGGGCAGCACTGAGGAGAATGGATGAATATACACACAAGGACAGAAATACTGATGACAACTTGGACCCTAGAGCTGGTAGCTCTCACGACTTGACTAGAACCGGCCATCAGGTCACCCTTCCAGAGATTATTCTAGAAGCTGATGGATTGCCAGTAGGCTCAAGTTCGTGTTCCTGGACTGGTGACACTATCCCTTCTGGAAACGAAGGTCGCTACAATATTAACTTTACCATAGGAATGGACACGATGGAAAATTCCGTGTTGGATCCGCCGGGCAATATTGCAGTAGCACCAGAAATCTCCGTTGGGCGGAAACGACACATTCAGAATGTTTCAAAAAGATATTTATTTGAAACTTTTTTCTTTAATGAAGACGTACAAGGTTGTTACCGGTATGTCTTAGAACATTTTCTAGATATAAAAATTATTTTAATAGTGTAGGCCAACATAAAAGACTGTTTATAACTAAGTATAAAAAATGGTTGGACAGTAATTTCATTTATCCAAAGAATGTTTTACAAAAGCCTAAAAAAATGTTGATGTCGAAATCAGGGCGTCTTGAAAAAAAATTCAGCGAAAAATCACTGGGATCTCAGAGAAGAAATGCCAGCAAGTTGTCAACTGAAGTAAGTAACAACACCTTACAGCTTTTGACTGCAAAAGTATCAGCAAAGAGAAATAAAGATAATGATTTAGCATCCGTTGTTAGTGAAGTGTTGAAAACCCCTACAATTGTTAAGAAAATTAGAACAAGTTTAACTGAAAATAATGTAGTTATAAAAGCTACTCCTGCTGAAGCTGTGGCTTATTTAATTAATAACAATTTATCAAAAAGCCAATATCACCATATGCACATGGAATCTAAACGACGAAATGCTGATATATGGCCAAGATATGAATTGGTACGAATGGAAAAGAACAGTGTTATCCAAAAGGTAATCGTCTCAGATATAACAGCTACAGTTCCACTTCAAAATTTCCTCGAACATAGAATGAAGCGCCTAATAGAAATGCAAGTAGAGGTTATTGAAGCTGACATGCAACAAAAATCTTTGCAATGTGTTGAAGCTACATTGATATCATCATGGGGTTTTGATGGATCTAGTGATCACTCTACTTATAATCAACACTTTCATAGTTCAGGTGAATCAGTTGGAAAAACGGATACTAACTTGATAGCTACAACTACCATTCATTACGTTTAGTTGCTAAACATGGTGCAATATATTGGTGCAATAGAACTCCACAATGATAAGATTTTGTTCGCCAATAATGTTAGAGTATAAAAAAGAAACTCCAGAAAATATTATAGCAACAAATGAGAAAATGAAAAAACAGATTAAAAATTTGCTTCCAATTACATACGAATTTTCCAGTGGCAATAGAAAAATTATAGTCTTCTGTTCCTTCTTTTGTACTCTTATAGATAGAAAAGTTTTAAGTATTTTGACTGGATCTTCTGGATTTGCTAATTGCCCAATATGCCACGTCAAGCCAAATGAGATGAATAAAATTACAAATTTTGGTACTCCTGCATTCAAACCGAAGACAGATACATTACAATACGGGTTGTCTACACTACATATGTGGATTAGATTTTTCGAATGTTTATTACATATTTCTTATCGTATTGAATTAAAGGTTTGGAAAGTTACAGGAGATAAAGCAAAAAATATTATAAAAAAAAGAAAGAAAGAAACAAATTCAGGAGCGATTTCGAGAAAAATTTTCAATGTCAGTAGATCAACCAAGATCAGAAGGTGTTGGAACCAGTACTACTGGAAACGTTTCCAGAAGAGCGTTTGAAAAGCCGGAACTGTTAGCTGAGATATTAGATCTTGACGTAACGTTAGTTAAAAATTTCAGAACAATTTTACTTGTTTTGAACAGTCAACTTCCAGTTGATCCTATTACATTTCAAAAGTTTTGTTTTGACACAGCGAAGATTTTTAACAAGAAGTATGGATGGTACAAAATGCCATCAGCTGTTCATAAAACACTTGCTCATGGAGCACAGATTATGTTAAACTCTCTGCTTCCTGTAGGCGTCTTCGGAAAAGACGCAGCAGAAAGTCGGAACAAATATTATAGAAATGATAGATTATATCACGCAAGAAAAACGAGTAGAGTTGATAATTTGACAGATATGTTTAAACGTGCCTTAGTAAGTTCCGATATTATAATTTCAAGTATTAGCTTACAAAAAAGAATTAATACAAGAAAGCGTAAACATTTTCCACCAGAGATTATAGATTTCTTAGTTATTAATGATACAGACTTTGACATTAATTTAAAAGGTAATGATATTTTAGATGTTACTAGCGAAACTGAAGACGAAGACGAGTGCAACTTCGAGCTTGAAAATATAGTATTTCATTTAGACGATCTTGATATAGAAATGGAAGACAAAAATATTGAATAAGTCGTTATTAATTAATAAGTTTTAACAGTCATTTTTAATTTTATTTGATCGACAATTTTATAATTTTGTCGGGCGCCATATTGGATCCGCCATTTGGTATTTATAATTTTTAGTCATATTCAAAATCAGCGACCTCAAAAACTCTTTAGAAATCCTCTAGGTTCCATTTTTATGCAAGTTTTACTACTTTTGGGCGCCATATTGGATCCGCCAATTTGTATTTCTAATTTTTAATGTCATATTTGAAATCAGCGACCCCAAAAACTCCAATATACAGACGTTCATATCATGACAACGAATCTTTGATATTTTGGCCAAAAAATAGGCGAAACGTCCCATAGTGCAGGACCTTGAAGGTAAGCAATCTAGCCCCTGAGCGTGCCGAGGAGCTGGATGAACAGCCAACTGCGAACATAGCGGCGGTTATCACCCATAATTTGGGAATAATCGCTAAATCGGTGGAAAAATCCGAAAACATCTAGGGGCCAATAAAGAAAGACCTATGGACAGCTTATACGGAACTCACGGCTGGACTTAGCTCCCTTCTAATGAGGCAGGGAGAGAACAAAGAAGCGCGGCAGCACAAGGAAGGAAACGCCATTTTGATGAGAGCTCGCGCAGAATGGAAGACGGAGAAGAAGAAGCTAGAAGGAGAGCTAGAACAGCTGCGAGCCAAAAATGCACTACTTGAACAAAGGATGAACAGGATGCACCAGGATCCCAAAACTGGAAACATCCAAACCACCGAAGTTACGACCGACGCCGAGGTCCAAACTGATCTGGAGCTCGACTGGTCAGAGAGGATGGAGTGATCGACCAATGAGATTACCCAACTGCCTGCCATAGAGGAAAGCATGGCGGGACCCTCTACCAAAGAGTTCTCCTTTCTAAGAGCACAAACCGCCCGACGGACAAAGAAACCTGTAGTGGTTAGTGTGGAAGAATTAAAGGAGCCTTACTTTGCTCCACCGCTTAAGGGGGTTTGGAAACAACTGAACCCTCTGTCAAACGCGGCGGATGTGAAGGTGGCTCCCGTCTCCTTCCGCCCCCCCCCCTCTTCCCTCTGCCCCCTTGCGCTCTATGGATACGGCGAGTCAGGCAGGAGAGAGCGAGAGGAAGAAGAAAAGAGCTGTAACGGAATACGGCCTTAAGGAGATGTTAAACAAGCTCCTCCCGGCTGTCCTCCATGAGATGGGAATCCTCCCGGCAAATAAGGCCGGGGAAAAGGGGAAGACAGCCGCAGCCGCGACCAAGGGCACCCCCTTTTCCGAGGAAGGGTTAGCGGCAGCCTTTTTGTTAGCTGTCATACCCATACTACCCTGGGCCGTGGTTTTGGCTTGGAGGGTATTGTTTTTCACTGCAGCCTGGGCTTGAGGGGTTCGCGCCGTGCCGCCATAGGTCTGCTGCGGGGCATGGAGGCGTCGCATGCCCGCGACATCTTCTCACACAGGCGCTCCGCCTCCCCCTCGGCTCCGAGTTCAGCCCCTCTCTCCGGCCAAGTGAAGGCAAGGAGACTGACCTCGAGGACTTCTGGGTCGAGCTTCTTGAGGACCCATCTTTTCTTTCCTGCAGGCGGCGGCGTTGCTCTCGCACCTCCGCGGGGGGGAGGGGAGACTAGCTCCATGGCGATAAATCTGTGATCAGACATCTCGCCCAGGGATCCGGTCTCCACTTTCCAGCCTTTTTCCCTACTGGTGGTCCACGGAATTGGCCGATCTCAGACGGGCCACCGTGGCCGGCAGGCGGGCGTACACGCGCACCATGCGACGGGGCATGGAGGAGAGGATAGAACAAACCGCGGCGGTCTTTAGAGAGGCCAAAAAGGCCCTGAGGACCGCCATATCGCGGGCGAAGGCCGCGGCCTGGACGATCTGCTCTCCGAGCTGGACCCCCTGTTTCCCACTAGGGGGAGGGACATTCCAGAGAAAACCGGCCCTCTTCCCGGATGGACCGAGGAGCTGGAGGTGTCCAATCGTAATATGGCCGCGGCTTTTGCCCAAATCAGAGGGAAGGCAAAGGCGCCTGGGCCAGACAGAATCCACGCGAAAGTCTGGGCCCGGGCGACTCCGATCATTGGGGGAAGGGGACATTTCGTGCCATCTATACAAAGTGCCTCCGGGAAGGCACGTTCTCCAGGAGGTAGAAAAGGGGCAGGCTTGTTTTCCTCAAAAAGATGGGCAAGCCAGCGAAGAGTCCTTCCGTGTATAGACCCTTATGTATGCTAGATGATGCGGGCTAAATCTTCGAGCGTATTATCGCTAACCGCATCATCCGGCATATGTCCCGGGAAGGTCCCGATTTGTCCCCCGGTCAATATGGATTCCGAGAGGCGAGATCGACCATTGACGCCATAAAGCAGTCCGATCCCTCCCGGAGTCCATCACAGAGAACGGGGAGGTGGCGTTGGCGATATTATTGGATATCGCCAACGCCTTCAATAGTATCCCATGAGGCGTGGTAGTAGCGGCGCTAAGCGAGCACTATCTCGTGCCGTCCTACCTCGTCTCCATCATACGGGACTATTTCCGGGACAGGGTCCTGGAGTACCGAGATAAAACCGGACTCCAGCGGCGGAAGGACCTGTCGTGCGGCGTTCCACAAGGGTCCGTGTTGGGTCCCTTGCTGTGAAACGTCTCATACAACGCTGTGCTTCGCGAGGCCCTCATTCCTGGCTGCTATGCAGACGACACGCTAGTTACCATTAGCCAGGAGTGTTTCCTGGGGAAGAGCTATTGCCAATGGCAATTGGGCAGTGGCATGTGTCGTCGGCTCCATCAAGAGCCTGGGTCTGAGGGTGGCCCCGGAGAAGACGGAAGCCGTATTCTTTCACCACGGCTCCGCCGGGGTACCACCCCAGGCTTTGGTCCTGGTAGACAATACCAGAATCCAAGTGGGGGCAACCCTAAAATATCTGGGGTTGCTATTGGATGGTCGCTGGGCTTTTGTCAAGCGTTTCGACAAACTGGCCCAGCGATTGGGTACGAAAACGGACGCCCTCATGGGGTTGATGCCCAACTTCCGAGGTCCGAGTGCGAGGCGCGCGTACGCTCACGCTGTAATGGCTGGGGCCCAGTCTGGGCTAAAGAGGCATTGGCCAGCCGCCGCATACGCGAGACGCTACACGCGATACAGCGACGGTTGGCGCGTAGAATAGTGCGCGCATATCGCACCGCTCCTAGCGCGGCAATCATGGCCTTGGCGGGACTTCTCCGACGGAATTCACGGCCGACGCTCTGGCCTGATGCTACGCCAGAGCAAAAGCCGTCCGCCTACAAGGGGGAGTCGTTACCCCCAGGGTCGCCGCGCTATTACGGGAGAGAGCACGCCGGCGGGCGATGAACGCTTGGCGAGAAAGCCTCGCTAACGACCCGCCGGCGGCAGGATTTCGGATCTTGGAGGCCGTCCTACCCCACTTGGACAAATAGGTAGGCCGCCCTTGGGGGGGCCTGTCCTACAGGACGACGCAGGTACTTACCGGACATGGGTGTTTTGGTGAGTACCTGTGCAGGATACGGAAGAAACCGACGACACAATGCCACCATTGTGAGGCAGAAGTGGACTCCACGCAGCACACGCTGAAAATATGTCTAGCGTGGAACGAGCTGCGTGGAGTCCTAAAGGATGAAGGTTGGAGATGACCTTTCCCTGCGGGCTATTATTAGCCAGATGGTTCGCAGGGAGAGAGCGTGGGTCGCGGTCTCCTTCTCCTGCGAGCGAGTTATGCTGCAGAAGGAGGAAGTTAAGATACAACGGCAAAAAATACTGGGGGAACGTATGCCCCCCGGCAACAATGACGATGGCGGCGGGGACGGGGGGTTACGACCAACGTCGGCCCCCGCCCCGGCCGCCCAGAAATAGAAGGAGGCCTGTCCCCCTCTCCCCTCAGGTCCTCGTGGCCCGACCATCAAAAGGCGGCGGGGGGGGAACAAATACCGCCGTTGCCCCCTCACTCTCCACTATAACGGAGGAGGGGAGCGACCACGCAGAGAGGATGCGCCCCTCCTTCCCTACGGCTGCTGGCCTTGCCTTCGGGACACGCAGCCGTGAGAAGAGGGCCCCTCGTATGAGTGAGCCCGGTGAGGCAGACCCCACTTGACGGTCCGAAGGGAGTGGCTTGGCGACATAACGCGAAGTCGCTTCCCCCACTGCCTCACCGTGGTGGAAGAGGGAATAACATTCCCTCTCCTCAAGGTAGAATGGTGCGTCGCGGATCTTATATATTATGAAAACTTTACTCGTTCAAGATACACTTTTAAGAGTGTAGAAAATGAAAAGCTTAGTAGTAGATACAGAAAAATGTTGTACAAACATGTTGTTATGTCCGCGATTCTTTTCCATCACTTGCGGTGTTAGTGCAGCGCTCAATTAGCCGAGGCGGCTCCGTGCATCTGAAACAAAGACCGCAGAGGTCTTGTATCGGAAGATGTAAAATAAATAAGTCTATGTTGAACATTGGCGAGCGAAAGCACTGAGAAATCTGAGATGTTATGCAAACTCGCATATTGGACTATAAACACTTTGGCGGCCGACACAGTCTATCCTTGAAATAAGCCTAGTTTATGAGACAAGTGGAATAAATTGCCAACATCATATACGGAAGTCGTGACCTAGACAATCTTACCCCATCCCCTGACAGTACAGACACCGCTCGACCAATCATAAGACAAAAAAGCACAATAGACGAATTAGAGACGTCTTGATTAGATTTGGTTGACCTGACGGGGCATAAAAAATTATTTGATTTACCTACCATTGCTAATATAAGAAAGCTGACACAGAGCACGGAGCACGCTCTTCTCCGCAATTTTTTAAAGCCAGTAGTCACGTTTGATACTCGCGAATTTAAAACCTATACCCGAATCCCAAGACGTGGGGGATGTCCGAAGGCTTTTCGGCTCATCTCGGAACCAGCACTCCCCGCCACTCGAAATTGGTTTCAGAGAGCCAGCGGAGTTGAGCAAGCATGCAGGTTAAGTGTGCGAAGCACGTCAGCCAGCGTATCGGTTCGGGGCAGCGCGCGTGCGCGGAAAGATACTCGGCGCACGGATGCGTTAGATGCTCGTATACGCGCGTTTGAAATAAATTATTGGTGCGAAGTGCCTGTTCTTTGCCCGGTAGGTGATCAGCCGGGCGTTTTTTGGACGTTGGTCGGTTCGCGGGGAGAGGAGGGGGAAGTGGCAAAAGGCGGTTCGTTACAAATAAAAAAACTATAATTTTATATAGAGAGAATCCGAATTTACAAACAGACACGGACTTTCTCGACAATGCCTACTCGGTGATTTTAGACAGGTTGTAATCTCTCTAATACATAGCGGTTATTATTTTGTGCTCATTTGTGTTTGTACTGTTGACGAGGAAACATCGATTATCTCTGTGCTATTCTATTTATTATATTTATTATTGACTTCCAAATTTATTGACTCAGAAATTAACCCGTTGACCTCAACTAATAAAAAATGATTTGTCAATCTGTCGAAGACGGAAATTCCTCCTAGTGTCTCTAATTTGTTACAGTGATAATTTTTGTCTTCTTCCAAGAAAAAAACCTAGTATAATCGAGTTTATCAAAGATATAGAGAGCAACCGACATATTGATAAAGAAAGAGGGGAAAATCCGTAACACGATAATTCCACATTTATATAAATTCCTATACCCGTCAAGTCTACACACCATTGAGAGGGAATTATTACAGATGAAGAGAGCCACCTCAATTTCTACTTAAGGCCACTTTGTAGGTCTATTTTTTCAAAATTTTTGATTTTTCAAAAACATCATTTTCAGGTACCTTAAGTATGTAGAATTAGTGTACAAATAGTTGTAAATCGATTATCGACCGAGGATAAGTCCCACAGGCGCTTATAAGCTAGTACTTATTAGAGCGCCCAGATATCATTTCAGCCTGTTCCACTGTATCGGTTAGCTTTGCTTTCCCGCCCGTTTCTCAGGTCAGGCTTGATTTTCCCGCATTGTCGGCATTGTGTAGGACTAGTCGAATGTTATTTTTCGTGAAAAGTACTGTTGTTGTGTGTATACTGCTTTGTATAACGCTAATATATATACATATAACAATGGATAAAAAAAAGGCTGTCACAGGCCATCACGTCAAAAAAAAGACACTTTCGCGGTAATAGATATACAAGTGAAAGAAATAGAAGTGAAACAAGTGTATCGGCTCGTAAAATTATGAAAAACAACCCGGATTTTGAAGTGAACGTTGATCCTGTTTTGTATTATCACATAGTGAATTTCACGTTGCTTCTTACATTACAAGACATTCTTGTGTGTAAAACACGTAAAAGCGATATACGGTTTTCAAAACGTGCAAAAAAAGCTTAGGATTTCAATTAGTCGTGCAGTGTAAATGTGAGTCAGAAACTAGAATTCCAAGCTCACCACAAATTAGCTCATCGTATGAAATAAATCGTCGGTTCGTGTTCACAATGCGTATGCTCGGCGTTGGATTTCAAGGTATATGTAATTTTTGTGGACTGATGGATATAAGCCACGGATTTAGTTCAAAAACTTATTATGATTTAGTCGAACACGTTTGGATAGCAGCAAAGGCTGTTGTAAACCTCGTATTTCGAAGAGCAGTCGAGGAAGAGCAACAGAAAAATGAAAATGCTGGTAACGTCAAAAATCGTCTCACAGTTTTTGGCGATTGCTCGTGGGCTCGAAGAGGCTTTTCTTCTCTCATTGGTTTGGCCACATGAATTGGAAAATATACTGGAAAAGTTCTCGATCTTGTCGTGAAATCGCGTGTGTGCAAAAGATGTTCGATGTGGAAAGGCAAAGAAGATGATATCGAGTACAATGTATGGTACGAAGAGCACCAATCAATGTGATATTCATCATGAAGGCAGTGCTGAATTAATGGAAGTTAACTCTATTATTGAAATGTTTAAAAGATCGGTGAGCTTGTATAACGTTTACTATGAAAAGTATGTAGGCAATGGCGACACAAAAACTTTTAAACAGCTAAAAGATATTGCTCCCTATAGTAAAGATGTCATTGTAAAAAAGAAAGAATGTGTTTTGCACGTAAAAAAACGCATGTATACACGAGCTAAAGATATCAAAACTGAACTGACACGAATGAAGAAGACAAAGAAAATTTTAGAAGAACAAAGCAACGTAGGAAACAGTTCAACATCGAAAGCAACTGTAGTGTCAACGAAAAGAAAAACTGTGGCGAGAAAATCCATTGACAAGCCACAAGTGAAAACCGCTGCATTTACCAATAATATCATGAAAAAATTATCAATTTATTATGAATTAGCCGTGAGAAGACAGTCGGATTCCGTAGAAAAAATGAGAACAGCCATATGGGCAACGTTTTTTCACAAATTTTCAACTGACGAGAAACCTAATCACAAGAATTGTCCAGAAGGAGCCGATTCCTGGTGCCCGTATCGTGTCGTTGAAGCCACTGGAGAGTTGGATACATTTAAGCACCCCCCCCCCGCTTTGGACGACCAGATTCAACCTCTGCTGAAAAAAGTCTATGAAGACCTTACAACGGACGATTTATTAGAACAATGCATCCTAACGTTATTTTCACTCGCGCAGACAAAGAGAATATCACTGTAGCAATGGAAAAAACAGATTACATCAATATGGAAAAACTTTTTCAAGACAAAAAAACCTGTATCACGATTAAGAAAAATCAAATAAAAAATGTTGAAAAAGAACTAAATTACTTAATAAAAAAATGGCTCAACAGGGAATATATATCAAGACGAAAAAACTTCTTTCTACATTCGAGTGATTCCACCCTTCCTAAAGCCTACGGTCTCCCGAAAGTACACAAAGAGAATTTTCCCCTCAGAATTATTGTTTCTTCTGTGAATACCGCACTTTACCCATTAGCAAAATTTTTACACAACAATATTAGCGGAAGTTTAGATCAGGATTCTAGGCAGGTTTATAACAGTTTCGAGCTCGTTAGATCTCTCTCGGGAGTAAAGATACGTGAGAATGATATATTAATTTCATTAGATGCGACGTCGTTGTTTACCAACATTCCTCTGAATCTTGCAATAGACAGCATCTGTGCGAGATGGACACTCATAGAGAACAATACTACCATTCCATTGGACAAATTTATACTAGCGCTGAAATTTATACTTTTTTCTACATATTTTACTTTCAATGGCATTATTTATAAACAGACATTTAGAACTCCAATGGGTTTTCCATTATCACCTATAATAGCACACGTTGTGTTACAAGACTTGGAGGAAAAACCGCTCAACTCCATTAACTTGGAATTACCGTTTTATTATCGATATGTTGACGACATTGTTATGGCAGCTCCCACAGATTCAATTGACCTTATTCTCAGAACCTTTAATAATTTTCATGAAAGACTACAATTTACCGTAAAACTAGAACATGACCGCAGCTTAAGCTTTTTAGACATCTCATTAAAAATTGTTGACAACACTATCGTCACCGATTGGTTACATAAAAAAACTTTTTCGGGGCGGTACTTGTCATTCTTTTCCCAACACCCTCTACGACATAAAATTGGTATAATTTCTAACTTAGTAGACAGAGCGCTATTGTTGTCACATCCTACCTTACATTAAAGAAACTTAGAACTAATTATAAATTTGCTGCTGGAAAATGGATGTCCGCTAAATTTTATATTTAGACACATTACGATTAGGATTAATAAATTATTTTCCACTAAACTTTCACCTTTTTCGGTTGAGGATGCTTCTACTCAGAATCAGGACAAAGAAGAAGTTTCAAAAAAATTTTTTATCATTCCCTACATCCGGAATGTTTCTGAGATAACTGCGTCCTTAATTAATAAAGATGCACTCACAGTAAGTTTTAGATGTTTAGATAAATTGAATAACGTCATCAAAGTACACAAGGACAAAACGAATCATATCTGTAGTAACAATGTTGTCTACAAAATCGAATGCAATAATTGCGATGCCACATACTCAGACCGTGAGACAATTGAAGACCAGAGTGAGAGAACAACATTAAGCTCGATCCATCGAGACATTCTGTAATTACCGAACATCGAATTAACTTTGATCACAATTTTGACTGGGAAAAAATAAAAATTCTCGACTCAGAACCAAAATTTAGAAAAAGGTTAGTTTCAGAAATGATACATATTAAACAAAATAATGGAATTAACTCTCAGAAAGACACAGAACTTTTACATGATACATATTTTCATTTGCTTGACTCGGTCAAAAACAAATAAACGTACAGAATATCAGTCTCATTCTCCGCTCTTCTTCACTTGTGCCTGGTTTGTCACGGCAGCAAAATCGTTAGCCGTTTATATTCGTTCAAAATGTACATCAAAGTGAGTTTCAAATTTTTGTCCGGTAGCGAATCATATTATTTCATTTATAATTTTATGTTCCTTTATCGCGCAGATAATTTTCGTCAGTTATTATCATCGGATATTACATATGAATTTGTGTCCGTTACGGCGTTTCATCATGTAATTATTTGACGATCTCGGATCTCGATGTCCTTCTTACATCGCCAATTAATCAAGTGACGGAACTGATGAATTTTGTACATTATGGAAAGCTTCGTCCGGAGTTGTCACCGACCTTCCATCTACAATAGCACTTGTGAGCTGCGACGTAACAAACATAGATCTGTGAAATGAGCGTCTGTAACTTGTTTCCTTTGTTTTTTCTTTTGTCTTTCGTTGGAAAAACCTGTAACTTGTTTATTCAAATTATTTATTTTGGCTGATGATGGCTAAGTATAGCCGAAACGTTCCATATTAATTGCAATTTGCGTATTAATATAATATATGTTTTTAATTGACATCCAAATCATTTAGCTTGTTTTTCTGACCTAATCTTTATATTTATGTTTTTTAACATCAATACGAGCGTTTTTATTATTTATCACTGTTATAATATTATAATAATCATGATCAACTATAATCAAGTTTTTCTTGCAAGAATAATAATAACCCTCGTTTTTTTAATAAAATTAATTTTGCGTAACCTGCATTTTAAGTTGGTTTCCGTTTAAGGCATTACTACGGAAATCTGTCATAATTATATCACAACTTCAGGCATTACAAGCTCTATTGTAAAAAAAATATGCTAGCGATATATGGATGGAGCCTATTCAATTGTGAATCATATACCTACCTGTACAAATAATTCATCATACTGACGTGTATGTCAATGTAACAACCTGTATATTACATATAACGTAGCGTCTTATCTGGCGAATTGATAGTGACGCCATGCGTTTTCCCGATTACGCTATTTTCTCTGTATTCCCGTCATATGATGTAAGTGTTGTCACATTTTTATAAATCATAAATCACGTTTTAATAAATATTTCATAACTCCAAATCTAGAATCTATTAAACAACACTTTGATGAACATAATTATTAAGTTTCAATATAAAATATTGATTATTATAATATCAAAATTATTAAATAAAATGTAAATGTCCATATTAACACCTCCTCTAATAATTGAATTAACAAGATATTAATAAGGCAGTTTTTAAACAATAATTAATACGAATAAAATACATTAATAAATCTCGCTTGTAAATATTAATTTTTTTATAAAAATGAATGTTAAAACATTTTTTTTATATAAATTAAATTTGAGAAAATATGTGAACATTTTGCTGAAATCGACTTTTTATCAAATTTTTGCCAAGTTTTTGCATTAAAAAAAGCATGTCATTTGACGTTTTCAATGTGATACAAGATTTTCCGATTCAAAAAGCAATTAGCTAAGACCAAAGGCAGTAGAGGGTCGAGCGAGCATTTCGTACGTGACGCGATTTTCCTCCGTGCGAGCTTATGATGATTTCTCTCTCGCTCCTTTACCTCCGGAGACGGCAGTTTCTCTTTGACAGAGACGAAGATCGAGATATGACCAATCGCGTCGAACAAAAGAAAAAAAAAGGCAGAAACCGTTAAAGTGCGTGGCAGACGATAAATTGTCGCGTAGATGCGAAGCGATGTACAACAATATTGCTACGCGAAGATTTTCTCTTCTCTTGTTTCCTTTTCTTTTCTGGGTCAATCATGGAAACATGAAATACTAGGAGGGAATATAAAATATCCTTTTAAATCAGAGAAATGAAACTCGAAGTGTGAGGAGAAAAAATCATCTTAGTTCTACCCCAGTTTCAACGCGTAGCGCCATGATCGTGAACAGTGTTAGTGTCAGAGTTAGTGTTAGTACGCCCTTGCTCTTACTATTTCATTCATCCTACTATCTATCGCTGCCATCTTGGTACCTCAATATTTGTCCCACCCCTTGTGCTTCAACTCCGCAGTATTATTCTCTCTCTTGATGTTTCTTCTTGATATTTTTTCTATAAATTCTTTAGTAAATTTAGAATTATAAATACATATTAAAAGTAAGTAATGAATACTTACAATAGTAATACAAATAGTAATACAAGTGGAAAATCAGTATGTAAAAAAGAAGAACACAGTTGGTTATTAAAAGTTATTAAAAGGAATTTTCTCACTGCTTAACAAAGATTTATCGAAAAATAGAATATAAAAAGTCGTGAAATGTGCTCTTTGTATTGAACAACGTATCTAATAGCTAAGCTCTGTGATTCGATGCTTATTTTAAAAAGAGGTAATTATTACACAGCTTTGAGTCATGTTACATAGCGGTCACATCGTTATATAACTAATATTATATCCCACATAGCATGTAATATTGCTGTGATATTACTTTTTCATTGCAATATTACAATGAAATATACCAGAAATATCACTAAAATATTATTACGATATTACAGTAATATCAAAATGTCCGCGAAAACGCATCACGTAATATTACTGTGATACAATATTTCTGTGATGTTTATGTGATATTTATATAATATTGCAAGGAATTGAATAAATAATTTTAATGAATTCTATTATTTTTATTGTTATTCGAAATATTATTTTAAAAATTATTACATGTAATATATTAAACATAAAAAAAATAACATTGACATAATTAATTAAAACAATAAGTAATTATTACAAACTAAAAAATTATAAAATGTTTACCAATAGTATGACTTTTTTCGAACATTACAGTTTTAGGGATAAACTAACAAGAAAAGTGACCGAAATATCGTGCCTTTAATATGTTGTACAGATAATAATAAGGGACACGTATTTTTTTATACATACCCTAATGCATTTTTAAGGGTGAAACACCCTTTTGAAGAAAATAGGTTTTTTTCTTTTGAAGCGTGTATTGTTAAAACTATAAGAGATAGAAAAAAATGTTCTCAATGAAAGTTGAATGGCTGCAAGAGTACTTTATAACAGTGATAAAAAAATTTACAAAAATTTTTTTAATACTTTCCTCCACCAGTTATTTTTTTCAAAATTTTTATTTCTTTTCACGACATTTTCCAAAAATATTTAAAAACCTCTCTATAAGCATATGGTACGTGTCCTTCACGCATCATGTTTTTCTCGCATTTTCGTAACAGATGACAAAAACATTTTGAGGAGAGTTTGCGTCATAAAAACGCAGACATCGAGAAAAACATTCACATAACTCTTGAATCTATACATATTAAGTTCAATACTACCGAGACGTAAAAATTAAATTTCAAGATATAAATGAAATCCAAAGTGCACGCGCTCAGTGGCGTATGCATATTTCTACTCAAATTTAATAAACACATTAATTGAATTGTATAAATGCAACATAAAAGGTAAAAATTTTAACTAATTTTTAAATTAGTTTTACGAGGTGTGATCAAAAAGTAAGGTGACTTTTCATTTTTATAAAAAAATATTGATTTATTCATCCAAAATTATGTTATCCCCTTTAAAATAATCCCCCTCTGATACAATGCATTTGTGCCAGCGCTTCTTCCAGTCGTCAAAACATTTCTGAAATGCACTTTGGGGTATTGCCTTGAGCTCCTCCAGCGATGCAGCCTTAATCTCCTTAATCGTCGCAAATCTTCGTCCTTTCATAGGCCTTTTCAATTTTGGGAAGAGGAAAAAGTCGCAGGGGACCAAGTCTGGTGAATACGGTGGCTGAGGCATGATGATAGTATTGTTTTTGGCCAAAAAAGTACTCACTAGTAACGACGTGTGCGCAGGTGCATTATCATGGTGCAGAATCCATGAATTTTCTTTCCACACTTCCGGACGTTTTTTTCTTATTGATTCACGCAAACGCCGCATAATCTCAAGGTAATACTCCTTGTTTACCGTACGACCTTGTGGTAGGAATTCTTGATGCACAACGCCATGGTAATCAAAGAAAACTGTGAGCAAAACCTTCACATTCGAACGAACTTAGCGTGCCTTTTTCGGTCTTGGCTCTCCTGGGCTCTTCCACTGGGATGATTGGGCTTTGGTTTCGACGTCATAATCATATACCCATGTTTCGTCACCAGTTATAACCCTTTTGAGCAGATCAGGATCATCATTAACGTCGTTCAACATGTCTTGGGCGATGTTCATGCGACGCTGCTTCTGATCAAAATTAAGCAGTTTTGGAACGAATTTCGCTGACACACGTGTCATACCCAAAACATCCGTTAAAATTGATTGGCATGAGCCAAACCATATGTTAAGATCATTAGCTATTTCTCTAATCGATTCGACGATTTTTCAACACAATTTCTTTCACTTCCTGAACATTTTCGTCGGTTTTTGACGTGCTGGGGCGTCCAAAGCGAAGTTCATCGTTAACATTTTCTCGGCCCTCTTGGAATAACTTATACCATTTATAAACATTTTTTTTTTGCTCAAAGTTGACTCACCATACGCCACTGTCAACATTTCAAGAGTTTTTGAACACTTAATACCATTTTTTACACAAAAATTAATACAAACTCTCTGATCCATTATTTTCAACAGCAAAAAATCGCCGAGCACGCAAACACGAGTCTAACTTTTATGCCTCTCACATAAAAACAACACATGCTATATACTGTGATCATATGATCGTGACGAGTGTACCAACACAAAAAAAAAATTTTTGAAAGTAGAGTGTACAGAGCGCGCGAAATTCAAAAAGTCACCTTACTTTTTGATCACACCTTGTATGTTAGTTCTCTTGTTGGTTAATGAGCTGATGTTAGATAGTAAAGATATGGAATGTGTGAGTAACAATTTTTTATAATCGAAGTCTCCTTATCTGTAAAATGCTGAAGAGAACAGATATTGTAATCGAATCATATAGACCAGTAAATAAATGTTTAACTTATATTAATTAGTATACACTATTGGGATTTTAACTCTTGTCAAATATGTCCACCTCAATAAGGTTATTTCACGTCTGTGTTCACACTAAACTCTCATATGTGAGTGTAGTGTGAACATAAACGTGGAAAAACCTTATTGAGGCGGACATATTGGACAAGAGTTAAAATCCTAATGTTCAACTTATATTAATCAGTATACACTCTTATTAGAAACAGTGAGCCCGCTTTATTGCGGAACGATAAATGCTTGAATGTATACGTTGACAGGAAAAATTCAATTCATATGGACAAAAATGTATCCAAGGCTTTATTAGTCGTCGTCATTTTCAATGGTTCTTTAAAGCAGTGTCATTTCCTGCAATATTGCTACGGGTAAAGATGCCACTACGGACTTGGCAAAACATTGATGACTCGTCTGCTTTCTGTTTTTGGTGACCGATGACGGCTCAAATTTTTTATTTTTTATTAATGCGTCGAAGATCAGTTAGTCAGTCAGTCAATTTACAGAGCTATTGGGCGCAAGACGCGCCCATAAAATCGTGTTATAGAAATGTCGCATTTAATGTGTTCCTCAGTCCCAGTAATAGTAAGAAATATGGAATTAGGCATAAAAAACTGCCTAACAGACACTAGTGTATGGTATGATAAAAACCAAAAAGTACAATCGGCCACAGAAACTTATTGTTGGAATCACATTGACGGCTTCCTTGCAGAAGAATACAAAAAAAAAAAAAAAATATTCGTGAGAATCGAATTGTGCAGCATAGGTATAAATCATTTGGAATACTTGGATAAAAAAAACAAGAGAAGAAGGGGACACCCACATATACCCCAGATATACCTTGGGGTTCATTGACAATTATAATTATTCGGGGGAGGAGGAGGAGAAGGAGGAGCCAAACGTAAGTAATATATATTTTATATTTTTAATTATAACATTACCGATGGTGCATTCTAAATTATTAACGTCTTTTTTTGTTTTTAGATTTTAAGCCCAGGCAACATCAATCAATATGGAATATCTAAGACACAAATACCTAGAATGCGGAATATAAAAGATATTTACGCCATCTCAACCGCGAGATAAATGAAAGAGATTGGGACCAAAATAACCATTTGGAGGATTATTGGGACTTCCAGATTTTATTTGGAGATCATATTTACATGGAGGGGTTCTGGAATTAGGGATAATTTTTTATTTTATTATTTTTTTAAATAATAAAATAAAATATTTTTTAAATAAATTTTGTAAATTTAAAAATAAACAATAAAATAAAAATATATAAAAATACGAGCAAAACATGATACGTGAAATATCGAGGGCATGTACCATATGCTTCTGGAGAAGTTTTTAATTATTTTTGGAAAATGGAAATGACGCAACATAACTTTATCATAAACCATTGAATTTGTAATAAAATAAGTTTTATTTTGCTTATAAAAAGAATTAAAAATTTGGAAAAAAATAGGTAGGTGGTAGGGGAAAATACTCTTACAGCCATTCAACTTTTATTGAGAACATTTTTCTCTGTTTCTTATAGTTTCGATGATACAAGCTTCAAAAGAAAAAAACCAATTTTTTTCAAAGAAGTATTTAACCTTTAAAAATGCGTTAGGCATGTATAAAAAAAATACGTGTCCCTTATTTTTATGTGTACAACATATTAAAGGCATGTCGAAATCGGAGGGAGTCACTTTCGTAGCGCACAAACGCGCGGACGGGTGCGCGTACCATGCGTATAGAAAGGTTTTTAATTATATATGGAAAATGGGAACGTCACATCGTAATTTTATCATAGGCTGTTGAATTTGTAATAAAATAAGCTTTATTTTGCTTATAAAAAAAGTAAAAATTTTGAAAAAAATAGGTAAGTGATGGAGAAAAATATAAAACCAATTTAAAAAAAATTTTTTTTGCTATTATAAAGTATTCTTCTAGCCATTTAAATTTTATTTAAAACATTTTTTTCTATCTCTTATACTTTCGATGATATACGCTTCGAAAGAAAAAAACTGATTTTCTTCGAAGGGGTGTTTTACCCCCTAAAAGTGTAAAGAAGCACGTATAAAAAAACACGTGTTCCTTATTTTTATCTGTACTACAACATATTAAAAACTCGTTTAAATCTGAGGCGGACATTTTCCTTTCCTTTCGGTCACTTTCCTTGTAAGTAAATATTTAAACTAATAATAAAGTTAATTAATTCTTTTTCTTAACTTTCACTTTCATTCCCCGAAAAGGCAAGGACGTTATTGTTTTATTTTTAAGTTGATTTCTTTTATAGGATACCAAAATATCAAGAATATTAAGGATACTGGAAATATCGAAATTAATTGAAGAGATAGTGACGTTGCATTAATAAGACATAGTAGGAACGTCATTTGTCATTATCTTGTTCTTTAGGATTAAATATTGCAATAATATATTGCAACGATATCATTGGAATATTTCAATGTTATCAACGTGTAATATATCAGCATTATTTCTTTGGTACTTCACAGTAATATGTAATATTTCTATGATATTGCAATATTACTGTGATATCACTGCAATATTACGTGCTATGTGGTATTTCATGAAATTGTTAGAGAAGTTGATATTATGGCCACTATAGATATTATGTCTACTTCTATTATTAAGTAAAAAATTGTAAATACTTATGGAATTATTTGTTTAGTAGTCTGCTATTATAAATATAATGGAACTAATATGCCAATACACAATAGCCAACAATTGCTATAAGTTTTTTTTATAATAGAAAACTTCAACCTAAAAGTGAAAACACAATATAAACAAAGTGTTATAATGGTCACAGCTAGATCTTAGCGCTGATTTATTGTGTGATATTATATACCCTTCTAAAACTTTTTATTTTTCAGCATTTTGAAATTTTCAAGGTATACACTTTAACGTTTAATTACACATATTTCTTGATTGTTTTTAAACTTAAACATATTATTATAAATATTATGAATATATGTACCCAGCAAACACCAAATTACATATAATACAAATGTTAGTAATTTTCCATTCAACAATGTAACTGTTATATAACTCGTTATGTAACAACTACATTGTTGAGTGGGGAATTACAATTCACATTTGTATTACATGTAACTTTGTATTTGCTGGGTATTGTACATTCGAGTATTTTCGTGTTATTTAACTTTTTATCAACATTTTGAATTATTCAAAATTATTCAGTAGCATAGCATTTTGTTAATATGGTTGTCTAAGCGTGCTCAACTTTTCATATAGAAATATTTCTTCGATAAATCAATTGTTATTATACTAGAACACTGCGTTCAGAAACTTTAGAGATATAAAACATCATTCGAAAATAAAATTTCAGATTTATGCAATAATTCTGCAATCTTTCAATGCTGAATGGGTTGATATGATTCTAACCTTTGCTTTCTAAAACGAATGTTCTACACAACACATGGACGTAAGAAGGACGCAAATTAGACGTCCGATACGAGTCTTGAGGACGTCCCGTGTACATCCGATGGATGAACTAGGAATGTCCCATGTTACACCCTAGGGACATCCAAAGGACGTACTTAAAATGTCCACACTAGACTTAACACGGGCACAATTAGGACATAATTAAGAAATAATAAAAAAAATTTTAATTTTTTATTCAATTACTTTAAATATTAAAGATAATTTATGTAAAGTTTCATCGCGACGCATAGATTCCCTATAGCGAAAAATATAGAGAAAAATATCACAATAAGTTCACAAAGTCACAGGTAAATTGTGCGGACAGTCACTATGACATCACTGTGATATTATTATATTATAAATAAATACTTGTCACACAACAACATCTATGCAATATCACAGTGACATTTTTTGCTATGGGAAATCAATTCTGTAAATAAACAAGATTTATTTATTTATAGAATAACTTAGCAGACAACAAAATTTTGTATAAAAATCATGTTGAATACTTAAAGTACTTATACAAAGAATGAGATTCTTTCAATGTTGTAAAAAATAATTATATTTTTAATAACTTATAGAGTAAATATAATTTTTAAAAAGTGTTATTAAATAAAAATATAATCTTATTTATACAACTTTTATATGTATATGTTACAGTTTATTTGTTGTACGGCTAACGTACGAGGCGAGCCTAAGCTCGCGGACACTAGGAAATTCGAGGTTCGGCGGAGGAGGTTTAGAATGATAGAGTCCACTTGGCTTCAGATAATAGATGTATTTGCACTCACAGTCGATCACAACGTAGATACACTTAATGTAGCTGCGAATACGACGCGACACCCGGTTGCTCGCACGACTTCACAGATTATTCTCCGTCGTTTGGCCGTTTGGGCGCTCCTTTTGTACAAGGGTGATTGCGCTAAGCCGTTGCTTGGCGCAATCGTTCGTCAGCATTTTCGTGATACGGTTAGTCCAAGTAGTCCACGGTTTTTCGGGATTTTGGGCTCAGTGTTGCGAAAATGCTTTACATTTGTGGCATGATAACCTCATTTGGTTGTCATGCCTCGCGTATTTCTTAATTATAACATTTATGTGGCATGGTAACCTTATTCGGTTGCCATGCCTTACGTTATTAGAAAATATTAATTTAATATTTATTTAATGTTTATTTTACATTTATATTTCATTAATTACTTATTTAAAATTGAAATAACCGACATTCCGTTCCTGCGTGCGCGGATTTAGCTCGCGGTTCGGTTAACGTAATAGGTTCGTGGCGAGAGAGAGAAAATAAATTTGTTCTGACAGTGCGTGTTTGAGTTTATTGCTGAGTAGCGCGTTTGATACAATCCTATGTTGCGATAATGCAATTAAAAAGAATGAAATAAGCGCGGATGGACAGATTATGTTTCGATACAAATATCTTTCGCGATAGTACAATGAAAGTAGCGCGGAAAAAGAATATTACATTTCGATACGGATATAGTTCGCGATAATGCTAGGAACGGAGCGCGGAAAAGAATACAATGGTTTCGAACGATAGACTATTTACAAGATATTTACAAACGGCCTTGGCCGTGAAGCCGAACGGAAATCTCGCGATTCTGAGAAGCGGGGTCGACTTTCTCGAGTATTTCGGCCGGTCGAGTTTCGAGGTGCGGTTGCGCTGGTATGCGGCGGCGCGCGAGGCGCGCGAACGGTTCCCGTTCCTCCACGGCTGCTGGTACAGGCGCGCTTTTCGCGGGGATTTCTTCTTGCAGTTGGTCGGTGAAGCGCGTGCGCGCGGTCTTATATCGCGCACGAGTTTGCCTCGTGCTAACGGCCGTCTTCGGCCGTTAGCGGCGTTGTCTTTGTAGCAGCGTTTAGACAGGCGCAAGCGCACCTTCTGTTATTTAAGGCTTCTGAGTACTCGCCGCGGCCATATTGACGTCGTTACGTCAAAAGCGAGAAATTGCGTGAAATGACACGTAATTTTGTCAAACATGCCATTTATAAATAAAACCAATTTCGATGAAACAGACTAAGCAGATGGCTTTAATACACTTCTAAATATCGGTCACAACTATCCTTTTTCCACCCAACAGTCAGTAAATAGTCGAAAAAGCATGTAAAATAAAGCTATTAAAACAGGAAAACACATGGTCACATAATTTTGTCAAACATGCCATTTGTAAATAAAGCCAATTTGGATAAAACAGACTAATTAGATGGCTTTAAAACACTTCTAAATATCGGTCACGACTATCCTTTTTTCGCCTAGCAGTCAGTAAATAGTCGTAAAAAGTACGTAAAGTGACGCCTATTCAGACAGGAAAACACACGGATAGCTATTGAAAGGAGTGAAAAATGTACTTTTATGAACAGTGGCCTCCGGCTGGTGTTCGCCGGGAATAATGCATGCTACCTGCATGCGTTGTTACAAAATAATGATTTGGAAAAATGTTTATTTAACGTTTTTCTAATGCTTATTTAATATTTATGATTTTTAAAAACTATTAATTTAACATTTTTTCAACATTGCTTTAATATTTATTTTACATTAATTTTTGATTTGAAACAATAATTTCAAAAATATTAATTTAGCATTTATTCAACATTAATTTAATATTTAATTTATACTTTACATTAATTTTTTATTTAAAACAATAATTTCAAAAACTTTAATTTAACATTTATTCTATATTAATTTAATATTTACTTTACAATAATTTTTCATTTAAAACAATAATTTCAAAAATGTTAATTTAACATTAATTTAATTTATACTTTACATTAAATTTTCATTTAAAACAACAATTTCAAAAACATTAATTTAACATTTATTGAACATTAATATTTATTTTCTATTAATATTTATTTTATTTTTTTAAATAAACGTTTTTTAAATGTTTATTTAATATTGCTTAATATTTACTTTTTATTAATTATTTAATTAAAAAAATAAGTTTAATAAGTATTTTTTGAATGTTTATTTAATATATATTTAATGTTTATTTAATATTAATTTTTTACTTATTTTTCATTTCTATAAAAGTATGTTTATTTATTATTTATTTAACATCCAAGCTATTTATTTTCCAATTATTATTGATTTTAAAATTCGTTTAAAAAATGTTTTAATAACATGAAAATCTCTATGAAAATCAGTAAAAAATTAACTTAATTATATTTATATAAATAATGCTTTAATTATATAATATATATTTCGTCTTTTCAATTACATATTGTAGTACTCGACGAGACAAGCACACAATTTACTTCTGCAAAGGCACTTGAACTCGCGCAACACGAAATGAATATACTTTCTTTAACAAAAAGAACTTTAACTTTAATCGTGGAATTTTGTACAATAAGATTGTAGCCAAATTATTATTAATATTTTGTGACAGCTCCCGAAAACAGAACAAAAGCTGGCCGCCCTTCTTTTTCAAATCGATCAATGTTCTTTCGACCAGTTTTTCAAGCTGAGCCAAAAAACGGGCATAACAATATATTGATCTAATCTATCAGTGATGTACAAGGATTAGCACAAAGTGTTTACAGATCATCATGAGGGATCAGTTCGCACCAGTCTTAAAGGTCAAGCATTGTTTACCGCGGTTATAACTTGAATAGGTAATCGCGTGAAAAAAAAAAATTTCTAAGAAAAACCTCAATATTGAAACAAAAATTTTTTTAATGTAAAAAGAAGCATGATTTCAGTAATTACGTTTTTAACGTTTTCAAAAAATTTTTTATTGCAAAATCTTTTAAAATGCTTTTTTAAGGGGATGCTTAACATGGTCCTTTTTTAACGATTAAACACGATTAATTTTTGCAGACAAAAAAATGCAATCTTCTGATTGCATTTTCAGATTTTAAAATCCTTTTCGTCAATTAAAGTATAGACATTAATGTATGTTCTAGTAATACCCTTTATGCCGAAAACGTTAATTTATACCTTTTTCACCTAATCTTAGCCCGGCATGAGTTGTCAATGGGTATCAATATTTACTTCATACAAATATTTGACGGTCTTTTCTCACAAATCAAGTGTACTAAGACTTGCAGATTATTTGCAACGTAAAATTTCCGAAATTTGTCTTAGAAATCTAATATAAAAGATTTTTGTCTGCAAAAATTTGTGAGCACACGTAGGGGAAAGTAGGTAAATTGCACGCACCTAAGGGAAATTTATCGCAGTGAAGTGATTTTTAAAGTTGAAATCGATACGAGTACAGAAATAGAAACTTTAAACATTTTTTTATCATTATGTATTGTCATATTGAACAATTTTTTATTTGGTAATGCTATATTCAGCAAAAAGAAGCAAGTGGTTAAACGAAAAAATTTCTCGGGCCTTGGGTAATTGTACGTGCGGTTGGATAAATGGACGCGGACGAAAAATAAGGTTATAGCCCATTCTTTTAACTACACTACACTGCACTACATTAGTGGCACTATAGTTGATCTCACGTGGTCTCACGCCTTTCAAGATGGATGCGTAAAATTGTCGACGGCGGACTTGATTTGATAAAAAAAACAATTACTTAATGACTATTTAATAAAATTTAATAAACAATAGCTCAAAGAACGCAGGAAAAAACGTACTTTTGTTAGGTATAACAAAATTAAATGAATAAAGTAAAAATACGGACTTATTGCCTTATTTTCTGAACGCCAAAATCGCAAGAAAAATCATGATTTTACTTTTTCTTATTTTTTCAATTAACTATGTTTTTAAATGATATAACGAATGGTTATATATTTAAAAAATGCCTTCAGCCTACAAATATCGTGGTGATATAATTTCTATTCATCGGGAAGGTGCCAAACCACGAAGCGTACAATTACCCAGTGCGTACAATAACTCTACTTTCCCCCACAGATCATATATAAGATAGATAGATATCTCCCGGGAAAAAAGATACAACGCTGTTTAGATTCTAACGCCATCTAGAGGTGTTACGTTCAACTATATATATATATATATATATATATATATATATATATATAGGTTCCAGTATATTGTCAGAGAGAAACTTGAGAGAGACCAAGGCCATCCCAGCGTTTTACGTATGATAGCTTTTGCTCTACATCCATTTTCGATATTAGCAATATAATATTTCGACGATAATAAAATATTATATATTGCTAATATCGAAAATGGATGTAGAGCAAAAGCTATCGTACGTAAAACACCGGGATGACCTCTCTCAGACTTCTTTCTGGCTATCTAAAAAGGAAAGCAAAGAAAGTTATTGTTGTTTAAACAAAATTTCATATATATTGTGGTGTAAATAATTCTTATTATTTATTTATCACTCATTGTTTACACTTATATTTTATGTGTAAATGTATCACATAATTATTTTATTTGTAAATATTTCTTGTTATGTCTTATTTGTAAATAATTAATATTTCATGTGTAAAAAACAAAGTTACTTGATAAATAATTGTAAAAAATACTTTTTTCTACAATTATTTTACCAATAACTTTTTACAATTTCTGCTTCTTATAGCTGCGCATTTTTTTATCGCTTGTTTAATCATTATATCGTTCGGCCGCATTCGCGTATCAAGTCCATTCATAACACGGTTTATAACATTGGACCAATGAAATAAAAATATCCGTACAAATAATTGCAAAAATTTGTTAAATAATAGTCTTTGGTGAGAGCGACATTTAATCCATTCGGAATGCAATCTTTTACGGAGCGCAAGTCGAAGCCTTTTCGCTACATTACTTTTAAAACAAACGTTGGTAATCCAGCCCCTTAACAACTTGTCCGCCTTAACATACATTTCAAAATAATCCATATTTATATACGCGAGGGCATGGTTCGAACTATCAAATTCTCGAATTTTAATAAATGTATATTCAGGATCATTGTGAGAATTACTTGAAAAACTGCACTGACACGCGGAACAATCCCGACATTCTTTTACGCTATTTAACAACTTCCGGGCCATCCATCCCGCTACATACATACGAGTGCCTTTTGCAAAGTTATTATTATTATTTGCGTCGAAGTTTTGAACAGTTTCTGTAACACAAGAATCATCAAATAATTCTGCATTAGTCGTGTCATCGTTGGATGACTCTTTTATTGCGTTATTAATAAAACTATTAAAAGTGAGAAGAAAATCACCATCGTCTTTCTCGCAATTTGCACCTACGGAATGTAAAGACGATACATTATTAAGTAACAGTGTCTTATATAATCCGTCAAATTGCCACGCTGTCGGAGAAACGTAACGTTGTCCATGACTACGGATAGCCCCGAAGAAGTTCTCTAGCGGATCTTGATTTACATTACGAGTCTTAAAATATTTGAATCCCATGGATTCAAGTTTGGCCCACAGTGTTGCCATCCCTTCGATTGTACAATTCCAATTCTTCAATGATGGTACAGTCGGTGTCGGTTTCTTCGTTTTTCGATGTACGTACCTCATTGACTTCAGTGTCCGGGAAGCGTCTTTCCAAAATTCTAGGTGTTGACTGGTTTTTGTAACAGCAGTCCGCAATGGTGGATTGTTTTTCGTTGAGACACTGTTGGCGTTCACCGAATCAAATAGGTTATTGAAGAATATACAGACGTGCGAAGTATGCGAAGCCTCTGCTGGTACGCATATATCTTTTGACATGGCTCTTGCACTGTCTGTAACAGCATGTATAAAGAACACATTGAAACATTAACAATATTGAAAAATTATTACAATTTTATATGTGTTTGCATTTAAAATGGAAATAGCTTACCACAACTCCATAAAACAGCTAACTGAAGAAACAAAGACACGGATCGGCTGAATATTTGAGCAGCATTCTTCACCTTCATCTTTCGAATTTTGTCGACTTTAATGTGCTGATCTGTCAATTTTGGCATGGCTCTATTTATTGTGCATTCATGCACGTCTATTTCATACGCTTTGTCAATATGAAGCCAGGTTGCATACTGCCTATCCTTTTCTGGCCTATCTGTCGCATAGTTAATCTCCAAATCCTTTGTTAATAAATTGTTTCTGATGCCTTTTAAAAGATGAGGAGGATCGTATATTGTTATTAGCGAACAGTTTGCAATGTCGATTTCCGTACCTGTCAAATTAAAATTCAATTAATAATTGTTCTTATTGCGATGAGTGTATTAATATATGTACGTGCAATAATATACAAACTTACACATATTTTCAGGTATTCCTGTCCTTATAGAATGTTGTTTTCGGAACTTTCGCAGTGCTGACATGTTTGCAGAACCTTGGTCACAAACTGTAGCTACCAGATTCAATCCAGCATGGGTTACAGTGCGAACATTGTCCTGAATGCATCGCATGAGTCGGAAATGGTTTGTTGAGCTCTCGCAATAATAATATCCTAAAGGTATCTTCCAGCCTGTTGCTATTCCTCGTAACATAAATACGAGCACATGATCAGCAAAGTGTTGAGTTCATTCATTTCCGTAGTCTTCGAATCCAACGTACTTGTCCTTCGCTTCATTATATTGTATATGCGGTGTGAGACTCATTTCATCCCACATTAGCACACATACTTTGTCTAACTCCTTCATCTTTTGTGCCTTTTGCTTCAAATGTTTCAGCATCACTTTATTGATGCCAGTGTCAGAGTGCACTTTTTTAAGCAGTTGGCGTAAAGTGGCAGGTGATGGCAAAATGAACAAATAAGCTAAATATCGATAGCATCTTGGAGACCTTTTATATAAGGACAAGGCCAGGACTTTCTCCTCCATGCTAAACCTCCTACCCTTCTGTTTTAACTTGACATTCCGTAACTGCATTTCAATAAATATTTTTTGTAACGTTGACAGCTTTTCTAAGTTTTCGAAACCTTTCGTTTTGATAAATACTTTTGCTTCCTTCAAGCGAATTGCATATCTAAGGAATATTAATACGTATTCCTCATTAATTAGAATTGATACATAGTTGCGCTTTGCGGTCGAAGTGCTTTTAGTACCCAGATCAGACGACAAAACATTTACAATCAAATGTAACACAAGCAATGTAATACAAATACATTAAATTATACAATACACAGAATTATTATTGCTTGTGCAACAATTTGAATGAACCACATCGTACATTACGATAGGTAAGTAAAACAAATCTGTTTTGCGTACCACAGGTTATGCAACAGGTATTAAATGTTTTCAAAGTACGGTACCTCTTAATTTTCAATTTATTGCTTCGTTGTATATTCTTCAGATTATTGGCAATATCGTATAATCGTCTTGCTTTCGGGGTCAAATTGTGTTTTCTTGTTTCTTCCTGTAGAAGACTGCGACGAGAAACCGGTGTCCCTCTCTTTCTTTTAGGCGTACACGATATATTGGCTCTGTCTTCTTGTATCGGCGAAGAAATGTTAAATACTTGATCATGTTCCGAAGGTTCCACAATTTCCTCTGAAACATTTTCGACACTTGTCCCAGCCGCAATTGTTGCCAAAGGTTGTATCTGTATAGCGTTCGATGTCGTCGGCGAATCATATTTCATCACTGAGGACAAAGTCCCCGTTGGAGATAAAGCCAGCGTTAATTGTGTTAGCGGGTTTGGCATCATTTCTGGCGCAATTACGGATATGTTCATCCTTTCGCCTTCCAGCTCATCGTCACTTGTCGGCAAATACAAAGTTGGAACGGCGTCGTCTCTCAATGTTGGCTTTTGATATCCTGGAAGGTAGGCTGTTGGTTCAAAATGTTTGTGACACACCCGATATTTATCCTTACGGACTTGATCGTATGGAATATTAATAAGGCGCGGGTTGCGCACAACTTTAATCCAAAGACATCCTATCTGGATATTCTTTGGAAATATGTGTCGTGATGCCGTCCGACTCGTTATACATCCTGGCACTGCACATCTTTGTTTATCCATTTCTCCCGCACTAATTATATATAATAATAGCCGTTTGAAAAAAGTCATATGAGAAACACACACTGAAAATGTTCTCAAGAAAACGATACACGTACGATTTGTTTCTGCCTGCCGTTTCTGCGATGCAGGAGATAGATTTCACCGAAATGGCTGCTATTCAGACGCTGCCATCTACAGTTGTTACGCGATATTAATCCAAACACTGTTTCAGATTTCCGTATGGAGTTGCCCCACCGTGCTTTCCCCTACGTCCGATATCGGGATATCACAGCTGATCGCAGTAGAAGAAAAAAAAAATTACTTGCCCTGTATTGTAACAGATGGCAGTGTTCAAGTCGAACAAAACAATCAATCTGTTTATCGACCGATTGGATTGAATCTAAGCTAAGCGATTAGGTTAGATTTCCTGCCAAATTCAACTCTGCAAGCAGATTATTTGCTTCGACTGGATTGAACTTCTTGGCATTCTGCATTTCTAAATTCACTGCTAGTATTTCAAATCTATAGTTCCGTATACTGTAGACGTTATGTAGTACACTGTAAATTTTCAGTACTAACAGTGAATTTCGAAACGCAGCCCCTTGCATTAACTTCTCTCTGAAACTGAATCAGTGAAATTTTATTGATTTACAGTGCTACACTTATAACTGTGTCATCAGTGAATATTCACTATTTTTCAGTGATACATTACTAATAATAAATAAAATACTTAATTATAAGTATATAGTGATATATTCAGTGGAATAAAATAGTTATAAGTATATCACTGAAAACAGCTAGACTATTCACTGTCTGTCAGTGAATAATACTTAATAAAAATCGAACATAGAACAAAAACCTTCAATGGACTCTATCGTGGAGGTTCGGACCTTTCAGTGGACGTCCCATGGACATCCAATGGACAGCCACTAGGCGTCCACAGTTCCGCATTATGCACGTCCATTGGACGTCCATTAGACGTTATCAATGGATGTCCATTAGACTTTACGTAGATCATTAATAAAGGGTTCATAGAGCCTTAGTAGATGACAAACCGACGTCACGTGGATTATTAGTAGAGGCTTTATGGAGTCTCAGCAGACGTTACATAGATTATTAATGGATGTCTGCCGTGGAGGTTCGTACTTTCTAGTGGACGTCCAATGGACGGCAAAAATCATTTCCTTTTAAACAGATTTTATTACTTTTATAGCTTAATCTGTAGCTATTCACTGTTTCACATATAACATTTTAATTCACTAATTACAATTACGCATTATTTTATAAATTTTTGAAAATGTCGCACATGTCGGCGCCGGCGGGATTCGAACCTAAGGTTTCAGAACGACAATCTAACATACTAACACTGAGCTAATCGTACAGTTGTGATATTGTTAATAAAAAGTTATATTTGAAGTAAAGCTGATTTGAACAAGAAGAAACTTGCGTCTTGAGTATCGCGCGAACACTCTTACTAACCCTTTGTTTATTTAGCCTTAGATATTTTTAATATAAATTATATAAATAATTAAAACCTGTTCCTGCCTACGGCCAGATCAGTCAAAAATAACAATTAGAAATAGTATCGGAGCATGAAAAAACATTATTGACGTAAAGAGCCCGTTGTCAAAGTCAATTTTGCAATTAATTGTTATAAACAAATTGTCAAAAATGACTGTAGAGGAAAACTGATTGCACCAATCGATTCACCGGGAAAAGTTACTAAAGAAACATATATGACGCTTTTTTAATTGTCATAGTTGTTATAATTGTTATAAACAAATTAGTTGCATAATTGTTTTGATAAAAAAATAATGACCAAATTCCGTAAAGAGAGCGCATGATGTGCGTAATGTGACATTTTATCCTTGTTTAACTTTCGGTAATCAACAAGGATTACGTCATGCGCATTATACGCTTTACGGAATCTATCTGACTTCTATGATGGAAGTAAAATCTCATGAAGCTATAGAGATTTTATGGACTTTTAATAGAAGTCCATCTGACTTCCATGATGGAAATAAAATCCCATGGAGCTATGGATGTTTCATGGATTTCTAATGGACGTCCATTTGACTTTCACCATAGAAATAGACGTCCCATGGAGCTATGGACATCCACTGGAAGTCAATTTCTATGTGAGTACGCACCTTAGCAACAACCTATAGATTGTTAGGGCCGGTTGTTCTCAATTTAAAATCATTTTAAGCACAAGCTTAAGAAACTAATACGATTATTTGACAATGAATAAAAGATCGTATATGTACTTATAAAACGATCTAACGGCTCCTGCACACTGGACGCGGAAACGTTAGCCGCGCAACGCGCGCGCGCGCACGCACGCACGCACGCACGCACGCACGCACGCACGCACGCACGCACGCACGCATGCACACGCACACGCACACGCACACGCATACACTCACACACATACATACATACATATACACATGATACGACATTTTCGTAGGAACATGAAAATCAAATACTTTTATTAATAAAAGTTAAAAAGTACAAATTTTGTGCAAATATATTAATAAAATAAAGCACTATAAAAAATAAAAAAATTAAAATATTGTTCCAGATCTATATGTGCTTATGCAATGTTACGTTATTGACAAGTCAATAAAAAGCAATCAATATACGTAGATGTTACTAATTAAATATATAATATGTAATTCAATGTTTACATTCTAACCATGAACGTTTGGGGCTCACTTAATAAAAAAAAATTATTAATATATCGCAAAATCTGTATGTACTTCTTTAGTAAATATTATATAGAAAATAAAATTTTTTTACTTTTTGTTTTGAATGCAACTGTTTTAAAGTGGCAGATCCCCGCAACGCCGATTTAACAAAAGGCTCCAGCGTTGCTATTTTGTACGCAAAAATAAAGAATAAAAAAAATGTTATTGCTAAAAACTTGTACTATTACAGCATTAAGATAAATTTTTGTTACTTTCATCATTTTACCAAAAAATTTCCCAAAGTTACCTATGATTTTTAAGCTTTTAAGATGGCGCAATCCTTTAATCTATTTATATGAATATACGTATTATGCATCTCTCTTTCTTTCTTTCTCTTTCCCCTCCCTTTTCTCTCTTTCTCTGTGTATGTTTATGTGTATATATAAATTTATAAATGTGTGAGGTCGCGCACGAGAGAAACGATTCCACGTTACGGAATAATTTAATTAGAGCAAACGTACGAAGTGAAGTGCCAGGTCTTATCCCATGGGTATAATAGCGAGCTCTTGCTACCGCTGGGCACCCTCGGGACATATCTTTCCCCGAGAAAACTCGTCTGTGAGGAGCAAGGAACGCTAGAAAATGCGAACTATCGCAGAGAGAGATCGCGCGTGAAAACGCGTTTAATGAATTAATTAAGCGTTTATTACGTACACTTTGTCGTGGTGATCCTTTTATTTCGTTCATTATGTTATCGCCGCCTTTTGATTATACTCTATCATCTCAAAGTCACACTTTGAGATGATAAAATGAATATGTTTGATCTTCTATTTTTATTTTTTTCCATTATAGTGTATTATATTACATAGAATTGCTATTACCAAATTCTAGAGGTACAAATAGTGCGAATTTGAATTAAATTGAATCGAATCGAATCGGATTGTGTGGATTCAATTCGATAAGTTTTTTTCGAATCTGAAAAGTTCGAGAATTTTGACTTATCTCTGATTCGATTTCAAATTAATCGTATATTATGATTGCTACACTTATATTATAGACCTTATAAATATGGACTAGCAACTGCTATAGTTTTTGGAATGAAATAATGTCTAGAGGAGATTAAAGAAAGAAATATACTTTTTAGTAGCTTTTCTTTTGAAAAGTGTCTTGAAATATACATTGTGTATTTCAATGAAAATTTATCCACCAATCAAAATACATTAATGAATAATATGTGAAACATAGTTTTGAACACTTGTAGAAAGAGAAATACTAACACGATCTGATTTGTGTTGCCAGTCCATACTTATAAGATCTATAATTTATATTTACCGTGAGATAAATCTTATCAAGCGTGTCAATGCGTGTTAATGCGTATCAATTCTTGTGACTGTTTATCGATTTCTAAAATTTTCCTATCGTTTTTAGATCTTATAAACAATTCAAAAATTTGTATACATTCTACATAATAATTATTGTTTAGTATTTATTAGATTACAACTTTTATTTAGCATATTATTTTGTAAAATTATTTTCTAAAATTTTTGCGATTAATTTTCTTGTTTATTAAAATAAATTTGCAACGTCATTAAAAGTAATTTGTTACAACACATTTAAATTAGCGTGTAATATAAATTCGGGAAATTTTGATTCGAATTCGATTGGTATTTATGTTACATACAGAAAGAGGTCCTATTTACTTTAAATCTACATGAAAATTTCAGATTTGATTTAATTATATTTTACAAATGCCTGATTCGAATACTTCTACTGAATTATTTATGCTTAAAAAAGGAGAAATCATTTATCTTTATCTTCTAATGTATTACTATTTCTCTTTAGGATAGTTCAAAATGTCAAAAGATAAATTTGTTTAAGTGTGAAAAAGCACAGATTATTAATAAAACATTTTTCTTAAAATATTTTTTTTAATTTTTTGGTATTTTCCTATATTGTATAACTTTTCATTTCTGAAGTGTTGTAAACAATAACGAAGTAGTGCTCTAATTTGATGTGATTCCTAAATGGGGTTTAAATAAAAATTCTATCAAACATTAATTTCAATATATTTTTCAGGTGTTGTATACGTATTATACCTAGTCATTAAAAAATATCTTATTTTCTAAAAAGCACAAGATTGTACAAGTTTTTACAACTTCATGAAATGCTTCTATGTATATTTTAGACAATAAAAAATTATACGATTTAAAAAGTTAATTATACAACTCTCGATTATACAACTATTTGTAGTTTTTATAATGTTTATACGGCTCCGTATAAAGTCGTTATATGGTATTTATTATATTTTAAGATTTTCTAACGTAAGTACTTATATTACTTGTTTTGCGATATAAATGTTGTTTCTGAAATTATTTTTGAAATATTTATATAACTCCGTACAAATCTTTCAAAAACTTTAACTCAACTTTTGACGATAATGTTGAGATCTTTTATATGTATACCTGCTGACTCCCGCTCTGTTCTGTAATTCGCAGATGCACTGAGTGGTGATGAAATTAATCTTTTATTGTTTCTTGCAAGCGCTTAGTTTTTAACGCTTTGTTTATAGACCGCTGTCAGAACAATACATAATTGAACTACGATAGACGTATATGCGATAGGTGTATATGAAACGTACGTGCAATGCGCCATTTCCTGCCAATAAAGATGTATAAGAATCTAGTCAGTTTTTGAATATATTTATTTATTTAGTCTTTATTTTACGTCTTTAATAATACGAAAGTTGTATTAATCTCTATACGTGGTCTTTAAGACGGTGATTGAAACGTTAGTCTGTGACTATTAACAGTTGATTGTAAAATAGTTGTATTATATAAGTTATAATGCGACATTAGAAATTAGATTCCCCACTCATTGTTAGATGATTTACACATTTCATTGACATTATTATTTGTACTTTGTAGTTGTAGTATGGTTGTAAAAAAAGTTACAAAGTTTTAAAGAAAGTTGTATAAACATTTCTGTTATGCGATTAGATATTTCCTTGGGTATTATATTCCTTATATGTATATAGCATATAACACCATTGCGCTCATAATATTTGTATTATTAAACAACGAATTCTAATGATTAGATGCCTATGAAATTTATTTATAGCTCGTTATACAGTGACACCGATATGTCACTATACAATCGACTTTTGTTAAGATTTTTTACAATACATTTTGAAAAATGTTGAAGAATTTGGACATAATCATTCACATCAAAATTATCTTATTTATTAGTAAAAACATTTCTGTCTTAGGAGTAGAATATTGACGTAAGTTATATATACACAGAGTTCTATTAAATGTTCGTTATTTGTTAACAGTTTCGTTTTTTAGCAACACAATATACCAAGCAATGAAATGTAAGGGTAATTCGGCAGACTCGCGGGATCATATCGGACACGGAGAGTACTTTAAAAGCAAAACCTTTAATAAAAGAGTATCCATCGACATGTGCCAAACGCAGTCTCAAGCAATATAAGATGCGGTATAAAAGTTTTCCAGAATCGGCAAGAACTTATAAAGACTTTGACAATATTAAGGACCAATTCATACGGTAACTGTTTAGCCTTAAATTAATAAAACCAAATCTCACTCCTCTTTGCCAAAACTTTTCGTTTGTAATTTGCTGATGATTTTAACGAAGCAAAAAAAGTTGTAGTATAAATACTATTATGTAAAAGAGCTTTGAAGCTCCTTCAGGAAAGAGATACAATTCTATTTCTATGCTTAATTTATTATCTATTTGAGGTGTGAAAATAAAGGAGGGACTCTAAAATGACCAAAATATACTCCAAACCGATTAAAAAACTATTATAATTCCACAATGTTTATTGATGCGAAAAAGAAAAATGGTATTAAGATAAATGAATTACGACCCGAGTGACGCTACTATAGTTTGTTTTGTGCTCATAATAAATGCCTTCATTTATTTAAAGTAACTTCGATATTTCCATCGCGCGAGAATTTATGTCGCAGAAGTAAAAAAATATAGAAGAAATGAAGATAATTTGCTTGCAACCATTTTGCTACATGCTTTTACGTTTTATTGTATGTCAATTTACGATAATTTTATTAAAATAAAAAGATTAAAATTACCATACGTTGTATGGTAATTTTAATCTTTTTATTTTAATAAAATTATCGTAAATTGAATCAATTTGTTAATGTTATAAATCTAATATATTACAACATATGTAAAATGATTACTCTCTCCGTAGGAAGTGTAAAAGGTTTAGTGATTATATCACGATACATAAGGTAGAGGTAGATGTAGGTGTAGAGAGATAATAAATGATGGAGCGTACAAAAACGTAAGTTTTATTCTTTAATTTCGTTATCCCACTCATGAGTGACCCACATAAATTCCATCCTTTTTAATATATGACAAAAATGCAAATGTTTTTAAGTTTTTTTTCCAAATATAAGGAAATAAATATTTGTTATCTCCGATTTTTTTTATAGAAGTGTGTAGAATATTGTAGTATGAAGTTTTTATTGGTACAGTACGTTTTCCTTGAACATAGTAAATAGTACTTTATAAATTAAGTTTCTTTCTAGGTATGGCATATACCGGAGTTGTATCAATTGTATTTTACTTTAACATTTATTTAATTTTATTTTTATTTATATTTATTTATATTTAATTTATTAGATATAAAATATCTTAATAAAATAACCTAAATTAAGAAATATAATATAAAAAAATTAAATTGCTACTCAACTTAATAATTTTGATGATTACACGCGGTTCTACTATCCCTTTGTCCCGAAGAACTATAAAGAATTCATTACCCCGATCAAGGTTTGAATCTGGATTCTCCAATCCTCCGGACGAGTGTCGTAGCCAGTTCGACCACTGAAGAACTTGACAATATCCCAATAACGAATAATGTGAAATAAACGCTTTAGGAAATCCTGTAAATGTTTGTAAATTTACCTAGAAAATTATCGATATACATGAAGATTTGCTTTCGACCGGTAGATCGTTTTTATTTATTAACAGTGTTAATCATAGTTTAGTTTATAAAACGGAAAAGGACAATTGGATTAGTTGCACCATAGACTAGATGCACCATCTAACAAAGATTCAGATAGTTTTATTTTGCATTGACCATCATGAATATCTATTACGGAAGACCAACAAATAACTTAATTAAACTGCAGATTTGTAATGTGTATTTATTCACACACTCAAGCATATCATATGGAGGATTAGAAGCGCAGGACTTTGAAGTATAGTAAAAGATGATTTTGTAATTTAGTTTTATGTAACATTGATAAATATTTGTACATGGAATAACATTTTTGCAAGATACATTTTGTAATTGTACGTACGATTGAGGAAAGTTTTGTAAAGCTGAAACTATTTTCAATTAGTAACTTTTATTTACTCGCTTAGTACATTCATTTGCAATTATATTTGAATAAATCGCTTTTTTTTTTTTTTATTGAACATCTAGGAAAAGCATGTTATAATTTAGTTTTTTGTACTTATTATTTCTTATTTATTAATTTTACTTAATCCTTTTTTATTATTCATTTAACGTTTATTCTTTCATTCTTAATTTTGAAACAATACGCACAATTTCTCATGTATGTTATTTTTTTACAAACAATATTATACGTATGACATATAATTTAAACTAAGTATATAGTTTCTCACAACTCATTTACAAATCTAATTTCCGGATGGCTCGTAATACTTAATTAAAATAGAATATTATCTTTCTACTGCCTGTGTATTCGTAAAATCGTAGGATGTGGTACTGCCAAAAACAAAAGAAAACCAATAAAGGACACAATTTATTTTTTTTCCTTCCACGGAACACCGGTCGATGAAATATCAAGCCTCAGAAATCTTCGCGATCGATCCCGTAGACCAGAAGCTGTAAGCGAGGACAATTTATATCCTCGATAAATTCCTTTTCGTTTTCATTAGCGGTCTTGTCCAGGCTACGCCACCCCTATGAAGGTATATGATCAAACGAAAGTTTTACAATCCTTCTCCGCCCCTAATATAACTCATTCGATTGAATACAACATGAATTTAGGTGGTGACATAACGTATGTAGCTAACTTTAAAAATTAAAATTTTAATACGAAAAGTTGAGATACATATATTAATATATACATAAATTTTCATAAAATTAATTTTTTTAGTCATAAAAATGAAATAAAAATAAAATAAAGATTTAAATATACCAAAAAAGAAAAATATTTTTTATAGGTCTAATTTTGTAAAATTTACTGTTTTTTGACTTATATAAAATGCTATCTAATATAGCTTTATCTAATACATCTACGAACGTCTAATATATTATCTACATCTATAACTTTGTTAACCCTTAAACACATAAGTGGGTCTAAGAGACCTCATATGAAGTTTCGAACGCTTGCTGTGAAGACGAAGTGAAATAGGAGGTTTGGACCAGGGCGCGTATTATGCATTTGTTCGGAATCGATTCCGATTTATTCCGTTTTTCCCTAAATTTCTATTGTATTTTCTAGGGAAAACGGAATAATTCCGATCGGAATCCATTTCGAAGAATTCCATAATACGTGCGCTGGACGTAAAAAAAGTTTGAAATCTTATGTGAAATCTTTAGTTATCTTATGTAAAAAAACTGGACAAAACACGTTCAAACAGGTCCGTTCGCGTACTTTGTCTAAAGTTAAAATATTATAGTGCCGTGAAAAAGAGGACTTCTGCATAAGGTCCAACATATATTATGAAACAGATCAACTTTCAATTTTAGACACCTTGAGTTAATCAAAAATATCTCATATTTGCTTGTTACGTAAGTATATTTTTTAATAGGAATGGCAGTGACATAATTTTTGTTTGAAAATATAACTCTTTAGCTTTAAAACGCTGTATTGTAAAGTTTTAAAAAGTTTTTTGTTGCAAAGATATGATTTAAAAAAAAAATGGATTTTTAGACACCCAAATACCTCGTATTCTCCTTGTTATATAATTATACTTTTTAAAAGGAATGACCATACCATAGTTATTATTATTATTATTATTTTTTTTTGAAAGTATGATTCTTTAGCTTTAAAACGCCGTATTTGAAAGTCTTTAAAATTTTTTTGTTGCGGAGATATGATTTCCTTAAAGAAAAAGTGGATTTTTGAATAATTTCTTGTTTTTACTTAATGGTTTTTCTTTTATAAGTTAACAATAAATCATTTTTCGGCAATGTCGATTATGCAGTCACATTTCTGAGATTCCAAACTTTCATGTAAAAAAAAAAGATTGTTGAAAAACGTTGATTGGAACCAAAGTTATTACTTTTCAAAGTTGAAAAAGTTTCTCAGACCCGAAAATGTGTTTACGTATTTTACGGGATCGGTGTGTTTTAAGGTTAATTTATTATGACAAATTATGATAAAACTGTAAGTTTATTATTATTAAAGATCTCTATTATTTTATCGCATTTTTTTAGAATGCTGAAGAAGATTATTTAACGAAAAAAGATTTAATTCATTCAAAAGTAATAATATCTAAATAAGGTTAATGAAAGTTAAGTGCGATTCTTGATGCATCGTTACGTTTATTTGAAAAAATTGTAAACTTTATTGAATATAAAATACGTGTATTCGAGTATGTTCTATGTTTAATAAAGTTTGCAATTTTTTCAATTAAATGTAAAAATGCATCAAGATAAATACAAATTTGTAGATATAATGATCTGTGCAATTAGCTTTATTTCAGGTAGTATATTAAAATATTTATAACTTCACCTCACCTCCGATTTAAACTTATTCAAAGCATTTTTATATGAAACGAAAGAATATGACAAATATTGCTCAGGAACCAGTATCTTCTTTGGCAGGAAATAATATCAGTTTTCCTACCGGTCATGCCACACAGCTTATTTCTAAACCAGTACCTTCAATCAGCACAATCGATTTGTTGAAACAATTGTCACCTCTTCCTGAGTCTAAAAAGTATCTAAAAAAATGTCTTATAACACGCTTACGGAAAATGCAAAAAATGCAAAATTTTAAAATCATCATACAAGAATAATTCTGTAGGAAAAAGTAAACGATTAAAGATAAAAAAATAAAAACGAAAAAAAAATACTTAAATCTTTTATTTCATCAAGATCGTGAAGATAATGGTATTAAGGTACCTTTTCGTACGCAGCACTCGTCAGCAAAAATGTCACGTGATTCAAATTTACTAGAACGGCTTTCGCTGTATTCACTGCTCATGAAAAGGAATAGCAGCAAAAATTGTGGTTCTGTAAAGTTTGCCTTTTTGACCAACATTAATAATTTGAAAATGGCATACAATCAAGAATTATTTCAGTGGCATAAATAATATGCACAAATTATTCAAAAATATAATGTGACAAAACTGAGAAGACAAAAAATTGCAATTGCGCTAACTGTTAAAACAGTTGCAGTATGGATGAATCTTCAAAATCACGCAATAAACGACGTTGTAAATCGGTAAAAAAGTTTTTATATAATTATAAGGTAAAAAGATGTACATTATCGTTTTTATATCTATAATTATTATAGTTATATATAATTATAGATATAGAAACGATAATGTACATCTTCTTACCGTGAAAATCGAGATTTGCATTCAATAAATTTAGTAATCTCTTAAATTCTAATTCCATAAATGCCAAATTTCAATTAATACTTGTTTAAATGTACATCTTACAATTGTCGAATACTAAATATTCCCACATTGAAGTCGAAGAAACCTATTCTTAGATTCGATTAATGGTCGAAATTAAATCGACTTCCTAATTAGAGACTTGGTATCATTAAGTTTTATTTCATTATGAAAAATAATTATAGATCGACGATAGTATCATGTTCATGAAAGCGAAAATTTTAAAATAAAATTGATACTAAATGAGAATAAACATGTATATCCCCTTAAAAGAATGAGTTAATACAAGTTACAGTTAATAATTATAAAAATAATTATTTTAAGAAATTAAAAGAAACATGTACACAATTGTAACTTATAAAAAACATTTACTGTACATTAAATTAAGACGATGCTAGAGTCGCCTGTTTACGCGAATATTTTTGGATTAACAGTTTTTATTGAAGACGCAAATTGAAAAATTCTTCTGTAGAATTAAAGTACAAACAATGACAAGAAAAGATTGCTATAATTTTTTATATATTTTTTTTTTATTTTGAGTATGAACTTCATTGGATATGTTAAAAAAAATCTTAAAAAAGTATTATTTCAGAGTAACTGAACAAAATCAATTGTAAGAATATTTATTAAATAATCGTTTACAGATTTAAGTGTTAACGCTGACATTTCTGAAGAAAGGATAATGTTTATTCTATATAATAAGATGCACAAAGTTTCAAATTTACAAGGAACAACTTTAAAATAATTCATAAGCGAAAAAATTGTAGGATTTTATACAAGCACTAGATACATTCACATATGTTTTGATGAGAGCTCTATCCCTTGTAGAAATTTTTTCTAAGGATATACTTCTGACAAAAGAAATATAATATTCAATACAGACTAAAGTTCTTCAATTACGATGCGTAAGAATATGCGTACGCTGACAAAAGTGCGAAGTTGCGAAGGCGTAGCGACGAGCGCTCACGCGCACTGTCAGGCACGCAACTCACTGACGTACGCTTGCTGAAGGACGGCTGTTGGATTAGCTTTACTGCTTTACTGCTTTATTAATCATTATATAACAAAATAGTTTAATACTTTTCAACTTAGTTTTTTATAAGGAATAACGCCATATAATTATTGAGAGCTTTTTAAGAAATATTCTGTATACTAAGTATGCATGTTAGATGTAGAATAATTAAAAAATAAAATCAGAAGTGAATCTCACCTGATGTGCTGATTAGGAGGTCGCAATAGGATTGTGATGTACTTGGTGAGGAGCATCTTTTCTGCATAGTTTTATTCCATTGTGCACATATCTTCGTAGTTTTAATATCGGTTTAGACTCGTTTCGCGACAATCGAACGAAAGCAAAGTCGTAAGAAACTAACAGTCATAACACTGCCGTAAAATCTTTTTGCAATTAAGTTTAGCATTCTTATACAAAGCGTTCTCAAAATATTATATTCATTCAAAGTTCACCACTCAAGAGACCGTTTTCTGTTTTAGCACAGAATTTTTATGAAATAAGTTATCGCAGTCAGTTATCGCATAACTACATAATTTAACTGTATCTCGTGTATTTCTACTAGATTAAAAATTGATACTAACAAATGGAGTGTTTGTACGAAAGGTGATAATTAATTTATTAATTTCACGACTCAGGAATATATTAAAAAAATAAAAATTTGTAATGTTATATTAAGAGAAAAATAAAAAAAATTAATTCAATATGACATTAATAAGCTTTGAAATTAACCAATCAAATGCCGTAGTTACACAATAACTGACTAATTTTAAAGAAAAGTAGTTATATCAAGAAGAGGAATGAGCATTCTTTCTAAAATACTATTATAATCATGTTCATCCTTCATAGGTAGATACTCATAAAATACTAATATACTAATATTAGTAAATAAAATACTAATATAAATAAAATTAATAAAAATTGATTATATTTGCAAAGGAATACACTTATGATGTCAAACAGAAATCTTGGTCACATTGGCTATATTTCGCGCAATTCAAATATTGGTTAATTTTAATTTCAAATTTGGATTCAGTATGCATAATTATACTGAAAATGATTATTGTATTTTATTTTTAAAAATTAAAGGAGATTGGAATAAGGAAAAATTGGAATAAAGAAAAAAAATTACTTTTTTTTTTGACAGACGAAACTAAAGTCATAAATATTTTTCAAAATTATTAGCTGGCGAAAACATTAACCTAAATTTTGGTACCTTGCAAGTTACATTTAATTAGATAAAATTTTGAATAGAGTCGAGTTGTAGTCGAATTGACGTGAAATGATTTTTTTATAGATATAATCGTTATTCAAGATAAGATATCAGTAATAAGTGAAGTGTTTTATTGAAAGAATCACGATATATAAAAATAGTCTTCTGTTAATCCTTAAAAAAATATTCATAAATGAAGAAACATTCAATGATATTTTTATGATTTATTAAAGATTTCGCGTCACAATAAATATACAGTATTTCATCGATGAGATTTCACTTTGACTTTTGGCCGATGAATCGACGATGACTCATCCATTCTGCAATTGAGATCGAAGATTAATGTTACTTCCAATAGTTGCCGATCGCAGAAGAGTCATCTTCGGTCACACGTCGTCCTTGATGAAGCAATTTATTGACTTTAAACAACTCACGCGTTATTAACTCCGATTAATCCGGAACAAAGGAATACAGGGTAAACATAGGGGACACGTTAGATTCTGAGTTAGAGCGTAGAAATGTTCAGAGAATAAATTTATTTCGTGGATTTATATATATTTTTTAAAAAATATTTTGAACTCTGTATCAATTTAACAAAAAAAATTCAAATTGCGCTGATTAAAATAAATTAATATATAAAAAGAAGAATAAATTTAGAAATATATGTTCATGAAAAACGCATTTTATTTAAAGATTCTATTAGCTTGTACCGGATGTTAATAAAATATATTACCACGTATCTTATAATTTTTAGAATTAGTTTAAAATTATGAAAAACTGCTAAATGTATTCGATCATTTTGAGAAGTTATTCTTTTAAGTAAACTACTCTTTTCCGTAAGTAAGAAATCAGAAAAAATAACATTAACGAAGTTGGTATAGCAGTGTAATAATATACCTTATAATTTGCTGGTTTTTTTCACTACCTGCTCTTTGAACTTGTTGATTATAAATAACATGTTTCATATTCTTATTTGTTGTTTATATTGTTGTTTTCTTTCTCTATTCAAAATTCCAAATCTTTTAAAATAACTTTTACGTTGCATAGCTCTTCGCAGCCTTATATGCTTATTATGGAAAGATTTTGGAAAGTTGAACGCTTTCATATTTTGAATACTTTTAAAAAATTTTTAGAATGGGAATAATGATTTTTTGAAAACTTTCTTTTCCGAACTTTGTCACTAAAAAATTCCCAAACAAGTTAATGCATCAAACTCTGTTTTAAATTAATAATTTTTTAGGCTTTTTCAAACAATATATTACAATATGGCGGGTTCTACGGGTTCTACAAATTTTTGAGTTGAAATCTTCCTTGGGAAGAAATAACCTCTCCAGCCCTTTTAAAAGTGTAACCCCTTGAAATAATCGAACATGTATTTCGCGGTTTTTTATCATTTTAAACAGTTTTCGAAAGATAAAGGAGATAATACAGACGTTTTAAATCCTGTTAGTATTGCGCTTAGAGAACTTAAAATTATCTAAATAAAGATAAGATAAATTAATATGTAAATGTTTCTTAAATAAGATAAAAGTGATTTAATTCTTATTTATATAGATAAAAAATAAAATTGTGTATGGATTTTTATGTGAATACATTTTTTAATAATATCACTATGCAAAGGAATTTAGGATATAAAACAATATATTAATATTTTTATTTCTAAATCTTTATTTTTTGAAAATAAAAGTTTTTCGAATAATTTAATTTTACAAAAAAGATTCCTCTTTGAAATCAAAACAAAAATAAAGTCAAAGTTAAAAAATAGAAGGAATATATAATTAACATTATATAATGATTGACAATATTCTTTGTGAAAGTTTCAGAATTTATAATTTAAAAATAATATTTTTATTACACTATTACCAATTTATATAATTTAAGCTGCGTTCAATATACTCTACCAGTATTAAAAATCTAGAGTTCACCTTATATGTATGTATATACTATAGATTTGGTAATTTGGAGATTGAGGTTAAGGATATATAATATTTCATTCTCATGATTGTTCAACTTATCTTGGATATTTTAAAGAAGATAATATTTCTTTTGTCTAAAATAAAAATTATTTTCATTGTAATAAAGGTCTAGACAAAGTTATTTTTTTATCTGATCTAGATAATCTAAGTAAAGATAAAATAAAGTTATTTTTTATCTCAATAATTATCTAGTTAATTTTATATAGTTAATGGCAAATACACTGTATACAACATAAATCATCTCTGTCAAGTATGCATGCTCTAAATATTCTATAGCGGAATTGAACATGTTCTGTAAGATGTATGTATATCGACACTGAAGGAATGCGACAAAACACCCACTCGGTACCTTCTACTCGCTTTAATCCTAGGACGAAAATATTCCTTCGGATTCGAAACTATATCAGCTAATCGACTTCTCGGCATTGCCATGAATTAATTTCATGCTTAATTGCGTTAGATTCTGGGTCATTCGTAGACGAAACTTTCTGAAGTCATTACGATTCATTTATCGAACAAGATAAGAAGAGCATGATGATAATCGACTACTTCAAGAATCCAAAATGAGCGAGCAAAGATTTTATTTTTAAATTTAATTTTTTCTGTTACTAGACATACAAGCGCGTAGTGGTAAAAAGACAATAAGCATAAAGAACTAGAACGAGCGTTCTACCTGCAAAAAGATCGACGACACGACAACGATGACGACAACGCACGACGCCTCTGCGTTTTGCCATTTCAACGATCGGTAGAATTATTTATAGACTCGCTCAAGGGGCAGACACAAAGGCGCGTATCGTCGTGCTAAATGTAACCCGAGAGATTCTATCTAAAAGATTTTATTTTCATTAACATGCTACGGCGTCATGCAATATAAAATTCATAACATCAAATTATTTCTAATTTCAATCATTTTATTAATCATTCCTATGTTGTTTCTGCTCGTAATCAACATGTCGTTAATTTAATTAATAATAAAACAATGGAGGTAAAATAATTTACAACTAATAAAAGATGGACCGCGTATTTGGTAATAGCTGGATCTTCATGTTAATATATTTTGTGCAACATACTTTTATCAAAATTTTTCATCAAACTGTATACCGAATAAGATATTATTTTTTAAACAAATTCTTTACAGTATTTTAGAGAAGAAAATAATAGATGCTTGTAAACATGATTATCATTGAATTGATTATCAATCAATTGTCATTTTGCTGTTTTTAACTTGTTTAACCTGTTAAACTATGTTTTAAGACTGAAAATTTATTCAGAATGTGATTAGATGAACTTCTCAAAAAATATAGAAAATCACACAAGAAATATCAACACGAAGATCAAGCTACAATATAACCAAATAAGGCTCATCTTTAATTAGTTATGTTTTCATATACTGATTTATTTTTCTATTATTATTAAATAATTTAATTCGAAAGATGTATAAATTTGATACAAGTTTACTTTATTTTAGACTAGGAATTTACAATAATATGAACTCTGCTTACTTTGAAACTAAGCAATTCAATTACAGAAATAAGTTGTTAGATAAAGTTGTTTTTTAATTACATGCGTTAAAATTTGTATTAAAATAATAAATTTTGATACACACACACACGCACGCACGTACGCACGCACGCACACGCACATGTATATGTATATGTGTATGTAAAAAGTAATAAAATCTTATTTAACTAGTATATCTTATTTAACTTTGAAGAATTTAAATTTGATCTTATAATATTTAACGACATACATAGGAATTTTCTGTTTGCATTTGCTTGGGAATTCATTTATATTTTATTTTTTAATTCTACATGTGTTAAAATACTCATTTAATTGTACTCGTTATTCGCACGCAAGTAATGTGAAGCAAAAGAAAACCAATATCCGTTTATCTGCACAACCTTTAAGAAAATTAATAATGTTGAAATTATTGTAGTTAATTAGAAATTAAATTATGTGAAACTCAAACGAGCGAACTCAAATTTAATATAAAGCATGACTAATTATATAATGCTCGTTTTTTTTTCTTCTTTATTGTTTGGTCTTGTATCCATAACCGGAGTCAATTTGTCCAGTATTAGAATTCTGCAAGCTAATACTCGTAATGCGCCGAATGATTATATTTAGCTACAGTATGAAGATCCAAATAAACGTTTTTTTCATTATGCATTTATCCCAATCTTGTCTTTTCAACAAAACATATTCGTGCTGCACTAATGAGACTCCAAAACTGATACAGTTACAAATTTACCTTCATATACATATATATGTATAAAAACTCAGATAGCTTTCTTTCTCACCACACACATAAAGTCAAGTATCTGTTTAGTTCGCGCTTTCACTTTAGATAAGTTTTTGTGGCAAATCAATCTTCAATATGTTTCAAGAAGAAATGTTCGCTTGAGAAACGGAAGATAACGCGGAACAAAGAAATTCGAGTTGAGTCTCATCTGGTTGGCGGTCGCGGATCAACTAACTTCGCAAGCCTGTCGTTAAACACTGTAGTCGCGTCTGCAGTGGCCACATTATATGCTATCCGTCTACAGGGTGTCTCATAACGTTTAATTAATATTTCAAGAGATAAAAGAGGATGGAATTTTGAACTAAAAGTTTCTTCCTCAATTTTAGCTCAGAGAAATATTTACCAAATTACAATTAATGATTGAAGTTGATCAATTAGTTTGCTCCCAGCCGAAGAACGTAAAAGCGTAACATGCTACTCAGTTCCTTGCGTTTACTGTAGATTTTCCCGATTAAAATTTTATTCTAATTTTTCATAGTAATAAATAAATAAATGAATAAACAATAGGTAGACGACTAAATAGAATTTTAATAAGTATAAATAGATAAATGTTTAAATAACTAGTCGTATGAAAAGGAATAATTGAGTATTGTTCATATGTCTAATAGTTATTACTATTTAATGTCTACAATAATTTGAATAGTAAGTATTAATAATTACATGCGTGAATAGTAATGTCCCATAATACTACAATTATTGACGAATGGTTCTGAATAATAACTGAATTCGTTCTGAATAGGAACTGAAATGAGTAGGCGAATAATTTTACGAGCGGCGCGAATGGCCGAAAACGTCGAACGGTAGCTTTGCAAAAAGGCAAATCATTCAAATGATAACACTAATAGAAACAATCGTAAAGCTTTTAGAACTACTATTAATTGAACTATCTAGCTCATTAAACTCTTTATCAAAATGTTAAAAAGATATGTCATATAAAATCACTTTATACATATTTGTAATGTTTATGCAAAATACTTTTAAATTGATAATGCAACTAAAAAAGAATTCATTATAAAAAGTTAAATTAATGTATTATACAATAAAATTATAATACGAGATTTTATTTGCGGCAAAAGTAATTTTGGAAAATTAGAAGTACTTGTTTTCTTTAAACTTACATTGATTTAAAATAATTTTATGTTATCGAACGATTGACGGCAAATACTATACAAATAAAAAAAGCATAATATTTTATTTATGAAAAAACATTTAAGAATTATGATAGAAATATTGAAATTTATTTATTATTTTTTCCAAAAGAATATTGGATTTTTAATCAATATTTTAATAGCTATTAAGAAATAATTTCAATACATAGAAAGATGATACATACCCTAAAGTCACTGCATATTACTAAAGTAAAAAAAAAAAAAAACATAAAAGTATTATTTTTACCATAATTTTCAAAACGATTTTTTCAAAATTACAAATTTTGTACGATTAATTTCATTTTATTAGTTTATTATACAATATTATGGTAAAGGTTAGTAATATCTTACTCTTTTTTCGGTTCGGAAACGCTTTGTATATTTTTGTGTATGTTTAATTTTATATTTTATGTTTATTTTTAATTATATTATTAATAATTGATTATTATTTAAATCTATATTAATATACATACAAATATAACAAATGTCGCATTCAGTTTTCTGACACTTTGAAGGAAAGTAAAATTTCTAGTCAAGCAGTAAGAAAGAATATGACTACAGTGTATTATATCGCGTGATTCACACTCTGTTTACTACTTTTATCCTCCTGAGAAAGTTTTCTGAAGTGCAGCAGTAAGCACAACTGTGTACTCACACTTATCTTGCGCAGTGCAACTAGGATTATCCATGGCGTGATATACAACCACTATAAATCGAGCTTCTAAATTACCTCTTCTTTTTCTTCTTGGTAAAATTCATGCGACTTCAGTTTCATTTCCTTCGCATTCGATAATCTTTCGCACCCTCTCAAAGGGCTTGTCTCGAAAATTACGACCATTTTTCGCAGTCATGAGAAGGCTCGCTTTAATATGGAAAAAATGTCTTCTCTCACGAATTTATGATCTGCCCATAGCAACAAGACCCAGGACTGTATTTAATATATTCTAAAATATTTGTGTGGAATTGACGGAGTTGAGAGTAAATGATAAGTATTAATCCTGCTAAAAAAGATGAAAGATATGATGCAAAATGATAGTCAACAAAATATAAAAATAATTAATATGTTAAAGGTTGAAATAATCTATAAAATCTTTAACAGAAATTATAAAAGCAATAAATTATTAAGAGAATATAAATATAAATTTTGCAATTATATATATTCCTTATCATTTTAATGATGAAAGTACAAAATGAGCTAAAGCTTTATATAGTATCCGCTTGGCATGTTTTTGTGTCTCTTGAACAGATTTAAAATAAACACGCCGGATATTTAGAGGGAGAAGGATGAACAAGTACCAAAAACGGCTTTATAAGGAAAACACGAATAGGTCTCAGGAAAAATTGTTCTTTCTTATTTTTCACTTCGTAACGTCTTAACTATGATGCCGTATTCCAACCATCTCCATTATCACCGGTTGAGTGCGCATTGTAGATCGAGAGGCTTTCCGTTGGAAAGAAAGCCCTTCCTTGATCCTTTCGATGCTTTCATCACATCTATTTAAGCAGGCACAATCACAATGCAACTTAATCAAATAAAATATAATTTTAATACAAATTGAACAAGAATGCCTTTTACGGTCGCAGCTAGGTGTTTGTATTGTTTGTGTGATTTTATATACTTTTTTCAAGTTAAATAATTTTAACGTTCTTTATTACTAATTGACTGATGCAATTTATTATTAAATTGAATGAATAAAAATAGTGGCTGTATCAAGTTGAGTTTATAGTTAATACAGAGAAAAAAATTAAAATAAATCATAAAAGTTAGAAGATCTATGTTACAGCAGATTTTAGCATAATAGAATAATAATTTTTATAATCTTCTACGAACTGCGTGCTGCAATATTCGTCGGATTTGAAACAGGCAGTCACTACATGTAACCGAAATACGTAATATGACAAATTAAATTGATAGTTAATTTAATAATATCGATGTTAAAATCCATCTATACCATCCTCTTCAAAAAAACTGTAAAAAATTTATTGCGAGCAAGTACTATCGCCTTTGTCAGGATTTGAACCTGGATCTTTCTATATTTCGTTTAAGTATTTTAATAAGGCAGTGATATTTCTCGCAATAACCAATATACAGGGTGTGCAAAAAGTATGGAAACCCCTAAATATTTCCGTTTCCTGGTATTTCACAAGAAAATGTTGCTGACAAAAGTTGTAATGTTTCAAAAGATCTATTTACTGATTTTATCAGTTTGACCTTGGATAGCGTCGCCAAGGTCAGATAAAAATCACATTAACTTTTTTAAATAGAACACCCTATTTTTAATTCCAGAATCTAATAGCTGGTGTCAAGACCTTTCCAAAACACTACAAAAAAGTTTATTTTCGTTTACTTTCCGAGTTGTGAGACTTGAAAGCTACGGTATACTGTAACTTTCAAGCGTGACAACTCGGAAAGTACTTAAAAAAATAAACTTTCTTGTAGTATTTTAGAAAAGTCTCGAAATAAGCTACAAGAATATGCAATAAAAGATATAATATTAGAGTATTTGTAGTTACCTAATTAAAGGGTATTTTGCCTAACATTCTATATTTTTTATTGCACTTTCTTGTAGTCGATTTCGAGAGCTTTCCAAAACACTATAAATAAGTTTATTTTCGTTAAAGACTTTCCGAGTTATGACGCTTGAAAGCTACAGTATACCGTAGCTTTCAAGCCTCACAACTCGGAAAGTACTCAACAAAAATAAACTTTCTTGTAGTGTTTTCGAAAAGTCTTGACACTAGCTATTAAATTCTGAAATAAAAAATAGGGTATTCCATTTAAAAAAGTTAATGTAATTTCGATCTGACCTTGGATGGCGTCGCCATCCAAGGTCAAACTGATAAGATCAGTAAATAGATCTTTTGAAACACTACCACTTTTGTCTAAAACATTTTCTTGTGAAATGCAAGGGAACGGAAATGTTTAGGAGTTTCCACACTTTTTGCACTAAGTATATATATATATATATATATTTTGCTCTAAATATATATATATATGAGACAGGGAAAGGGAAAGGAAGAGGGAGAGAGAAAGGAAGAGGGAAAGGGAGAGAGAGAGAGAGAGAGAGAGGGAGAGAGAGAGCGGAAAAGGGGGAAAAGTGGGGGAGGGAAAGAGAGGAGAAGAAGAGGGTATTATGGCTACTATCGACAATATGGCTACCCCTTAAGTATTTTAACAAGGCAGTGATATTTCTCGCAATAACCAATATACAAGATGTGCAAAAAGTGTGGAAACCCCTAAATATTTCCGTTTCCTTGTAATTCACAAGAAAATGTTTCTGACAAAAGATATAACGTTTCAAAAGATTTATTTACTGATTTTATCAGTTTGACCTTGGATAGCGTCGCCAACAATTAATTCCGTTATTAGGTGACGTATTCTAACAATTGCTTATGGAGTTATTCGTTTAGTAGCCCGCCGTTTTTTAGTGATGCTAATATGTCAATACATAATGACTGACAATTCTTATAAGGCATTTTTATTTTTGAGCACTTCTAAACTTTTTCAAGGTACACTTTTAACCTTTAATTACATACACTTCCTCATTATTCTTAAATTTTAGTGTCTTATCACATAAAGGTACATACACTCGAGTGTCTTTTTCTTTATTTAACTTTTTATTTGACCGTATACATTTTAACTTATACAAAGTTAAAACAATAACATGGAATTTTGTTAATATGGTTTTTAAAACAAAATTTTTATGTCGAAATATTTCATCGATAAATCAATTGTTATTCTAAAAAGCGGTGTTTAGAAACATTAGACACATCATTTTATGCTTGTTGTTTAATGTTAAATAGGGATAAAATGACACTTTTACTGAACTTTCTATTGATATTTCTAAAGCTTCTAAACGCAGGAAAATTCTAAATCAAGAAAATCTAAACAATGAAAAATTAAAAATATATAATTTTGTAACTAGGTACTGTGTTTCTTTTAAACTAAACTAATTTTTTAAAATTATTTTTACAGATAACCATATTACAACCTTGTTTTTTCCACCGATTGTGTAGTGCATTAGATTTTTATAAATCACGTCCTAAATAATACATATTTCATTATTTTGTGTCTAAAATCTGTCAAACAACACCCTAACGAATATAATTGTTCAAGGTTTAATAAAAAATATTAATTATTGTGAGAAATAAGTTTGATCGAAAAGACGCTCTGGACGATCAAAAAGTCTGATCGATTATAACTCGTGGCGCTACTGTATGACTCAAGCGTGCGCTAGTTTTAGTTTTCTACGCTCTGCGTGTTCTATGTTCTTTTTCGCTTTTTGTCCCGCGTAGCGCCCGGTGCATACTGCTGTGTTTACGCTTGCTGGATGACTGTTGGCTAATGTATCAACCTACCTACCTATCGAATCGCGCGATAAAATACCGACGCTTGAGAATCTGAAAGTAAAGCTTATCGAGAAGGAAGCGAGACAGAATGACCGTATTACGAAAACAAACGAAGACAATAACAACGCGTTATTAGCAAAAGGGCATTTAAAATTCGCACACGTAAATAAGTCAAAAGATAATTATAATAAAGTGAACACGAGATTCGTTGGAAAATGTTTTAATTGCGGTAAAATCGGGCACATGAGTCCATATTGTAAAGCAAAACCAAAGAATAACGAGTCAAATGAAAGCGAAGCAATGACCGCAATTACTTGTAACGCAGAAATAATAGATAAGTCAAGAACTTGATATCTTGATAATGGCGCTACAAAACATATGTGCGATGACGAACGAATCTTTAAGACAATAAAAGACGATAATCAGTTAAAGGTATATGCAGCCGCGGAACATTTTGTAAAATCAAACGAAGTTGGCAAGAGAAATTTAAATGTATTAGGAGTATAAATAAGTTTCCGCCGTTTCACAAAAAATGGCGCCACTAATATGTTATGGTTGAAATTGTCTGTTGTAAAACGTTATATCGTAAGGTTGGACATCTGGCAACAACATAATCATAAAATATTAGCGATTTTGTATTAGCATCATATATCTTTTTTCGTGCGAAAATGTCGAGTTTTGAGCCGAATAAGCGTCATTTGCGGGAGCTTTTGATTTACTTCTTTAATTTCAAGAAATTTGCAGCCGAGGCACATCGATTGCTTGTAGAAGCATATGGTAAGGCTGCCTTAAGTGAGAGAAGTTGCCGTGAGTGGTTTCACAAGTTTAAGAACGGTGAATTTGACGTCGAAGACAAAGAACGTAGTGGAAGGCCGAAAGTGTACGAAGACGCAGAATTGGAAACATTATTAGATGAAGATTCGTGCCAAACGCAAGAAGCACTTGCACTTATATTAGGAGTGACTCAACCAGCAATTTCACGTCGCTTAAAATCATTGGGAATGATTCAAAAACGACGAAACTGGGTTCCATATGAACTGAAGCCGAGAAACGTTGAACGCCGATTTTTCACATGTGAATGCTGCTTGCCAGGCATAATCGAAAGGGTTTTTTGCATCGTATAGTCACTGGTGATGAAAAATGGATCCACTACGATAACCCAAAGAAGAAGAAATCATGGGAACCACCTGGCCATTCTTCAACATCGACAGCCAAACCGAACATTCACGGAAAAAAGCTCATGTTGTGTATTTGGTGGGATCAGCTTGGTGTGTATTATGAGTTGCTCAAACCGAATGAAACCATTACTGAGGCTCTCTACCGAACACAATTGATGAGATTGAGCCGAGTACTCAAGGAAAAACGTGCCCACTACTACTCCAGAGACGACAAAGTTATTCTTCTGCATGATAATGCTCGTCCACATGTTGCGGCTTCAAAACCTACCTGGAAACACTCAATTGGGAAGTTTTACCCCACCCGCCGTATTTACCAGACATTGCGCCTTCTGATTACTACTTGTTTCGATCGATGGTGCATGGCCTGTCTGAGCAACACTTTACATCATATGAAGATACAAAAAATTGGGTCGATTTGTGGATAGCTTCAAAAGATGAATTCTTCCGACGCGGTATCCGTATACTGCCAGAAAGATGAGAAAAAGTAGTGGCTAGCGATGGACAATACTTCGAATAAAACATTAGGTACCGTTCTTTCACAATAAATGCCCAATTTTTGATAAAAAACGGCGGAAACTTATGTATACTTATAATATACATATATATTAAACATTACATAATATTACATAACTAATTATGTTTAGTATTGTTATTTAAATAAACTATACTATAACTAGAGTTTTAATAAATAAAATGTGTTTAAAATATATTTTCCTAATGTACTATTTTCCTATATAATAAAATCAATTTTGTTTTATATAAAGATCCAAAATCACATGCAATAAGAATATAATAGATAAATTTATTTTTAAACAGATAGTGAGAATTGTTATTAATTCCAGTAATTATTTTATATCCTTTTAAATAAATGTAAAAATAAGATATAAGAAAATTATCAAATGTTTTGTTGTAATATAGAATTTAAGATTAAATTCTCTACGGAAAATTAACCTTTTATTATTATTCACGTATTGATGTAATTCACAAAAAAAGCAATTTAAAAAATTAATGCAATTAATTTAATTTTTTTTAATTTATGATTTACACGATGTAAACAAATTATTGTATACTTTGGGCTATTAAAGAATTAATTTAGATAAAATGTAAATTAATATTCTATAAGTATAACTTATAATTTTTTCGTACAGCAGGAATATAAAATATTCCTACAAAAGAAATTGCAATTCAATAATCAGAATGCATGTATTTTGCGAGCTCATAAATTAGTAAACGATATTTAGTCGCAAAATAATTAATTTTATTTATTTTAAATACAGTTCTCTCTTAAACCGATAAGATGGGGTGGTTTTCTTGCGAAGGGGTTGTAGCTCAATAATCGAAATGCGCGTATTTTAAGAGTTTATTCTTAGAATTTATACGCTATATGAATTATATCCGCGATACGATATATTTTAATTTTTCTCTTGAGTTGAATCAATTAAAGGATTGTTTGGGGGTTAAGGAGATGAGCTCAAAAATTGAAACTATATCACTTCGAAAGCTCATAAATAGCTCGTAATTCTGCCGCAAATATCTCTATTTTTAAGTAGGGGGGGGCTGAGTCAACGTTGAAACACAAAAAATATTAAATTCCTGCCCAGTGTAACGAGCTCAAAATTTTTAATCTGCGCGATATGAAAGCTCATAAATAGCTGTTAGCGCTATTTGTTTTTTAATTTCTGCAAGGTGGGGGGGGGCAGCTCAACAGGGGTGTGTAAAACTTTATACACAGAGGCAATCTCGCAGTTGAATGTAATTGGTTCTTACTTTTAGATTTAACCAATCATATTAAATTGCTACTTAACCGCGCAGTAAATTGCACTAAGCTAACCAATAAATTTTTGCGCTATGAGATGCCGATCTAAATAATTCTTTTTCATGTTCATGTTGCGTGACCATAAGAAAGATTACACAGGCATAGATCCCTTGTCATCGGCTCGAATAATACAATCGACGATGACAAACGATCCAATAATGGACGATGAAGAAGTCGATGTAAGTATAATTAAGCATTATAATATGAAAAGCTAGGGTATCGATCATGTAACTTTTTTCTAGAACAAGAAGGTGAAAATTGAATAAAAAATTCGCCATTAACTTCAATGGCGAAAGATACCACTTTTCACCTTTCCGCCCTAAGGAAAAAGTTACATGATCAATATCAAGTTATGTTATGTTTATGTTAAGATTTCTTATCTCATTTTCAGATCAAAATGAGTAATTTAAAACTCGATAAACTTAGGCATTATAAAATAAAACATCTTGCTCGCAACGATGCCGGTCCCCATGACGCCGCCGCCATTGAGGCCGGCTCTCGAGATGACGCTGCCGTCGATGCCGGTCGCCGCAACGCCGCCGCTGATCCAACTCAAATATTAATAAAATAACTTTTTCGCTCAGACTTTAGCGCAAGACGCGATTACGCCTCTTGACATTAATCTAATAGATCTAATAAACTGCTCAATTTTTTATAAGAAGACCAAGAGGAACAAAAGGCGGCAGACGATGGAATAAAGACGCTTTTTTTAATTTTTTGTTCACCATGTCCGATAATTATAATAACTGCTACTATGGGAGACGTGGTAGAGGAGGAAGAAGAAGAGGAAATATTTCTTAAAATTCTTATAGAAGCTGTATACGAAAAATGATGCAAGTGATTGCACTTTGCGACAAGTCTCAAAGACATTTAAAGAAATAATTTATTATCTTGGTTAGGATTTTTTTACATATGTTGCATTCTTTAGACTTGAGGCTGTAATATGTACATTTTTATTTATTCCGGTTTCTACAAGATCATTTATTTGACATGCATGTTAAAATTATTAAAGAAATAAAATGTTGGCATAGACAGAACTTTTTATACTTTTATACTTTTGTCTTCGAACTTAGAAGAAAATGACGATGCTGTCCATATTTTATTAATTTAAAAATATCTTTGAGAAAGAGCTAGAAAATATTTATTGTAAATGGAAAAAACATCGAGAAAATTTAATCTTAACATAGATAAAGTTTTAGTGCCGTAATTTATTTTTCATCTCTTCCCAATTTCAGCTTTCTTCTCCTTTACCAAAGACATTTATTTGCGAACTTACATCGGTATTTAAATAATTGTATTTTCTCTGTGAACCGGTCACCGGTAACCATGTATTTGTAGTAGGCGTTGGATTCTTAAATCACATTAATAATCATTAATACATACACTTAATAAAATTGAAATATTATGATTAAAAGAAGATATGCCTACAAAATTCGTGAGAAAGGAAACAAAAAATTTCTTGTACCCTGTTTTGGAAAAATCCGTCCATATTTAAGTGGTTTATTATCTTACCATCTTGCGAATCAATTTCAGGTGCGGTTACACCTAAATCTCTCATCATAGAAAAGTGAAACAAGTATGCCAAATCTTCGCCATGAGCCGCACCATATTTTTATTAAATCGATTATTGAACCATTAAATTAAATTAAACTGATAAATTAATTTCCAAATATTTAAACAGAAAATTAATTTTTTATACTATAATAAATATTATAAAACAAAATCGTCTTTAAGTCAAAAATTTAGAAACATTTTGAGTTATTTTATATTATAGTTACGATATAAATGTATTCTCTAATAATAAAAAGTTTTCACATTTTTAGATAATTTTAAATTAATTAGTGACAATACCTTTGGACTTAACATTAAGTATTTTTATTCCTCGATCGAAATATTTTTCACTAATTTGCTAGCACTGTTGTAAAGTAATTAAAAAATCTCAAACAACGTATTCCCCAAAATGTTTTGCATTGACACTATATACGTTATCTTTTGTAATCTAGAAAAAATGTGTTATCTTTAATGTAATTATTCTAAATATATTAATAACTTTTTATAAATAGAAACATATGTACTCTGTATATAAATTATGTATCTGACCTTGCTTTTATGCTGGACCTTGCTGGAATTATGAGTATTATGCATACGAGCATCCACTGTATCGTTTTTATATAATTCACATGACATGTACTCTTCCATAGCTTTCATGAAAAACGGATCGTGCAAAGTTGACAATTGTTATATTATATTTTTTTCAATATCAGCATCGTGTTCTTGTAATGATATTTTATCTATTTGCAGCGCAATGTCTGTTTCCTCCACTGACGGACTATACAGGGTGATTATTAATGACTGTTTTTACCATAGGAGCACGCATTTGTAATTTCTAATATAATAATATGTTAGAAATACGTATCCATCGGTAAATCATGCTCCTATGGTAAAACATGAAAACAGTCATTAATAATCACCCTATATTTAAATATTTCTGATCACAATTTATTTTGTAGCTCAATGTTCAATGCAATCCTTATGTCTGCAATAAATTATAATAAAATATGTAAATTCACAATAAAAAAAATAAAACAAAGCTAGTCAGAAACTCTTACCATGATTATTGTTAACTCGATTGACGAATAAATATCAGGTTAAAGAACCTGTCACGACGGCTATTATGATAATGACAAGAAGTACTACACCACATACACCACAAGTACTATACATACATCACAAGTCGCATATACGGCTGACTGATGTATGCCAGCGCCACTTGTGTCAAAAATATGAAAGGGAGAATTCCTGAGTGCGACCATGGTAGAAAGACATTCTACCATGAGTGCGACGACGACGATGAGAATGACGTTTCTTAACCTATAAAACGTTATATTAACCTATAAAATCAAGATTTGGACTTTGCATCGCGATATCTCCGCTCGTAGGGCGGAGAGAAAAAATAAAAACACTTTTATATATACAATTTTTCCCAAGCTATTGATTGAGACTTTGAACTTGATCGGTTTAGCCGTTGCTGAGATCTGATAATCTCATTATGCTTGAACTCGCTGACTCACGTAAAAGAAGTCGGTCCCTCGCTGGCACGTCTACTTTGGCACGATGGTCGACCGAGCCTCTTGATATATATTTTGAATAAATTTAACATTTGAAACAAGTATCAAATGATTGAACGAAAATACACTTAAATTTATTTATTTATGTATTTACCTTACTTATTAATTAATAAGACAACTTGTTAGATGAAACGTACAATAAGTATTAAAATCATTTATATATCTTCCTTTTATACTTCTTTCAAATATCAATTTATTCAAATTAAACTTGCATTAATGACTTGAAGACAAATTTGACAGAGCAAAATACATTTCCGTTAAAAAATATAAAAATACACATTGTAGAAAGGTAAGAAGACAAAGACAGATTTAATAATGCGCATTCCGTCTAATTAGCTTCGTTTTGTTAGTGTAATCAGCTCTGTTTTGTTATCATATTCATGTGCACTTTGTCAATCATATGTTGTATCAACACTTGGAAAATTTGATATGTAGCACCAAGTGTTATAACACATATGATTGACAATTTATCTATCTAATTGATTAATGTTATAACTTACCTTCGACATTCGATATTGATAAATCTCTTGTTCGACTTGTTTTTACACAAAACGGACAAATCTGATGAAAAAAATGTCGCACTGCCCTGCGAAACTGAGATTATGTTGACGATCGACGAATAAATATTCAGGTTAGAAAACCTGTCACGACAATTATTTATTTAATTTATTAATGATATTAAACGAAATGAACGACTCTGATAGATAGAAAAAGTGTCATACTGCTACCGAGATTATTGTTGACAATTGAGACTCTTGATAAATATTCAGGTTAGAAAACCTGTTACGGCAGCCATGATGATCATGAAGTAGTACACTATCTTAAAATGAAAAAAATCGAAACTTAGACTTTGCATTCGTAATATCTCCGCTCGTAAGGCACGGAGAGAAAAAATAAAAACACTTTTCTTATACAATTCATCCCAAAGCTATCGATTGAGACTACTTAGAACTTGATCGGTTGAGCCGTTATTGAGATCTAATAATCTCATTATGCTTGAACTCGCTGACTCGCGTAAAAGAGGCTCGGTCTCTCTCGCTTCGTTCATTCAGAGATTCAGAGATGAAAAAAAAGAAAAGAAAGAAAACAAGCCCGAGTCGCAACCGCGCCTCTTGATAAAGAAAAATGTAATCCAATTAACGGTTTGTAATGCATTATTACTCGATTTGATCTAATTTTGAATTAATTTCTAAATTATCAAAGCATAATTGATGATTTCATGACGATGTGAATAATGATTCGTTCACTATATTTGAATATAACAATTTTTTTTAAGTGTGGCGTTATTTTGACGATAATTTTCGATTTCTATGAAGAAAAATACACAAGAAAATGTAGAAATGAAACGATCACCGAATGGTGACAAAATCCTTGAAAATTTCTATACTCCTTTATTTGTTTTTTGACAAATGTTATTTAAAAACGTTTCGACAAAACTGCTACGTTATAACGTATCATCTTAGCGCACTTATTCAAAATTTTTGTCAATTTGTGATACCATTATACAAAATAACATACGTAAATTATATGTGCATATTGGGCAATATAAATATTGTAATATGATATAATGATATAAAACATTATTTCATATAAATGGAAATGTAATTATGTGTCAAAGAATTTTACGTTTCTATCAACACATTTTTCAATAAGTATTGCCGACTTGTATGACATACATGTATTATCTCTTCTCTGAAATTGGCTGTCTTATGAATCATTGACATCTCGTGAATTTTGACAATTTATTATAATTATTTTTAATATCCTTTAATACTTTTATATGATCATGACATGTATAATGCATATACTAATTTATACTTAAATATGATTTAATTAATAAAGCATTTCAGTATCATCATAATTACTTCAATGTAATAACAAGTTTACAAAAAAGCACTCACTGTCATTGTACCGTCACTGGGCGTGCAATCTTCGATTACCTGATTTGCCTACTGTAAATTTTTCTCATTTGAAAAGTATTATAGCCCCGACATTTTCGTATTAAGATTTTTGTTTTATTTTTAAGTAAGGAATACGTTATTAAAATCTAGACTACGAATTGTGGGACACCCTGTACACACACACACACACACGCGCGCGCGCGCGCGCACCCACATATATGTATATATATGTGTATATATATGTATAAGTATATATATATATATATTTATTTAATTTGTAATTTATATATATATATAAATTACAAATTAAAAAATAAACTCTCTTTACTTTCTTCGTTTCGAGTTTTTTTATTGTAATTTTGTGTTAAATATATTCTGTGCAAACAAGACTTTGATGAATGACGGAAATGATGCGATGCGGACTTAGAAATCTATTATCGGCAAAATTAGCAGTGCCTGTAGGCGCGTATTTCAGCGACACGGGCACGCACCCTTTGTCTACCCGCTAACGATATAGGGTGGTGGATAAGGGGGATGTACCCGTGCGCAATCCCCTCGGCAAACATCAGACTCGCGTTAGCCGTCAGAAATCAAGGGGATATCCGGAGAAACCGACCCGGGGGAACCTTCATGATGCGGCCGTGCAGCTATATCGAGTTTCCTGATAATTCGATCGTCTTCCTTTCTCGTCTGCCTACTCAATTCGCTTTTCGCGAATCTGTGTAGTCCATTCTTCCTGTGTTTTAATTTTTGTTTATTCGTGTGATTCTTTAGTTTTATTTAAATTTTTATGTAAAAGATATACTTTTGAAAATTTTCTAATAATTATCCAAATAAATTAATTTAATCAAAATGAATAAATAAATATATAGAGAGTAGAAGATAGAGTAAAGTCGCCTATTATAAAATATCTTTTTTTAAAAACTTATAATTCATTTTATTTGTAACGTTAACACCTATTTTTATATGCAAATTATAGTAAATATATTTAAGTATTATCGCCAGAGTTAGCAATCGAAAATGGTTATATACTTTGTTGTATGTGGAATTTTTTTAAAATCTCGGTGCTAATGCTAAAGGTTGTAACTTTCAAGCGTCATAACTCGAAAAATCCTCAATAAAAAACTTTATTATAATAATTTTTTATTATTACGAGCACTCTGTGTGCTTTCACAATTACCAATCTAATATTTATAATTAAGCAAATAATTACATCCCGTATTTTTTTATTAATACTGCTTGCAGAATTAATTACTAAATATTTATATAATAAAAAATTGAAGCTACTGAGAGTCAACGCGGGTATAGGTGCAAAATCACAATTATTATGTTATTATAAATATTTATTTATATTAAACAATTCAATTCACAAAGAAAGAAACGGTCAAGTCACAAACGGTTTGCCAAATCCGTAGTTGCATCTTTACACATAACGGTGTCGAAGGAGATGACACTTCTTTATATAATTTTGGCTTATTTTATTTTAATTTACAAACAATTTCATTAATTAGACTGTCGCAAAGTGACTTACCAATTAAAACTGATGAAGACTAGTGAAGCCTTGGATAATGTCGTTAGAAAATATTCTGCTGTCAAAGTATACAATCAAAAATTTTTCGCTCCCCAAGATACGCGCTCCTTGTCTCAAGTAAAACTGTTTATTGACTGTATTATTATATTGACGACACATGTTACTTTAAAACAAAACAAAGAAAGTCAATCAAATTACATATGTATAAATAATAAATAAATGCATAAATGAGAACAGAGAAGTAATGAAACAATATCATGTCGGTCAAAAATATAAATAAATTGATGACGAATCAGTTATTAAAATTCAACTTTATATAATTTCTGTTTCTTAAAATAGGTTAAATATTAATATTAAATATTTAGCTAAATTATTCTGCGCTGTATAAAATATGAACAAACACATTGTTTCTCTTTTTTATTTTAACGCATTCTTGATTTTCTTCTTCATCATCGAGAATGAGAAGAATAGCTCGCAGATCCAGAGTGCACGTAAACTTTTTAGTGAGATTATTAGCCAATAATAATTGGATCACGGAAACCGAGGTTGAAATTCAATCATTTTAATTCCGCCCCTTATCCTCATTCTTATTGGATCTGTTCGCGTTGCTTGTACTTTTGTATTAAGTATCTTTGTTGTCTTTTTCTCTCTTACGCTCAAATATACATACTTTTACGTCGTTTCAAGTGCAAAAATTTTGAGAGATTTTAAGTAACGCGACCAAATTTACTGTGTCTTTGTTGAAAACTGCAAATGACAGCGGCGTGAGAGGAATCTATTTATTATGTCACTAATCAACAGTCTTAAGAGCGGATATATATTTTGATTATTTCGCTCTATTTGTCAAATAAATATTAAAAAAGTTAAAAGCAAATAAATAAAGAAAATTAGAACTTCGAAATAAAGTTTAAAAAATTGAAAACATTACAGTAAAAATTATTAAATATAAAAATTTTTTTAAATTGAAAGAATGCTTTTACTGCAATAAATTGAATTTTTTCTACTACACGTAACGAATTTCCAATGATATTAATTTTATAGTTGATAAAAGTCTTGCACCAGTTTAAAACATCAAATTTTTATGCAAATTGTATACAATCATAAAATAAAGTTTTTTAGTTTAAAAATAATTAAAAGAACATTTAATTTAAATCGATCTTGTCGATTTAGGAGATAGAATTTATTCGTCTTTCCCCTCTCTTCTCTTTTTTTTTGCTGGAATATAAATCCTGCAGTTTTGAATTCCTGCATCTATGACGATGCGAAAAATGCAAACAAAACACAATAGCGATAAATGTTTCGCACTTGTCACGACGACCGTTTTTACGGAAGCACTTTTCTCTTTTTTTTCGCAGGTATTCCGCCGAAAATATTGATCTCTACTTCAAAGTTGAACAATAATGTCGGAAACGGAGAACGACATTTCCGGAAAATATGAAGAAAAAAGCTTGATATTTTCGAGAGCAAAACTGTAGAAATCAAAGGTTGATACACGTCTGCATCATGACGTTTACAATTATTAATGGTTATTTACCACATAGTAGTATTAGACGTGTAGCTTTAGTTACGAACTTGCGTGCATATGTAAAACTGCACGTTTGTATGATTGAAGACACAAAGAATAATGGTTGAAGATAATCTCAAATAACACACGTACGTCTATCGGATTACGATTAATTAGAGTTTGGACGTCCAAATTCAAAACATTCTATTGATGTTTCTTTTGAGTCCGTTTTACATCTGTATCAATGTCCAATATTCAGACATCTATAATCTAATATTGTTTTAATATATTTTAAAGAACTGTAATTGAAACCGAAAGTAACGCAGTTTGAATACATTGGAAGCTGTATTTAAAAATCACATATGAAATATTATTATATTTTAACACCAAGATATTACTATGACCGTCTTGGTCTATCTTATATTTAATTTGGTATAAAATTATTATTTAATAAAAATTACCTAATAAATATACGTCTAACTTTACATAGGAATCTTGAAATATTATGAACAATATAAAATCTTTACCTTATTAAATAAATGAGTGTACAATATACTACAAATACAGAAAAGATTAACAAAACTCCTACGTAAGATGAGGCATATCATTATTGCTCAAATCATTGCTTTACTAATAAGCGAGTTTACAATCAAGGAAACACCAAGTTACATATAATAGTAATTTTCCACTCAACAACGTAATTGTAATATAACACACTCGTTATATAACAGTTACATTGTTAAGTGGAAAATTACAACTAACATTTGCATTACATGTAACTTGGTGTTTGCTAGAAATATACTAAAAATATTAATACTAAAAAGATTAATTAACAGCTCTATGCCCATTAAAAGTTCTATGCAAGGTATTCTCATTTATTACTAAGGCGCGGAGATTTGATTCATGATACATTTCACCTTGCGTATGGTTCTTATTAATTTGTTTAATATTTATACTTTCTGTAATTAAGCAAGTTGTCTGCTTTAAGAACACAAAAATTATATAAAAAATTAATTTGTGTTTTAAAACAGAGAATTTGTTTAAATAGAGAATATTTATTGTGGTGTACAACTTAATTCAGTCCGTTTTTTTGCTTGAAGAACACATTTATTTGAACAATAAAATGAATGAATACCTAATTCAAAGTATTGTCCATTGCTAGCCACTACTTTTTTGCATTTTTCTGGCCATTTATGGATTCCGTCGTGGAAGAAGCGTTCATCTTTTGAAACCAAGAATGAATTGAGCCAATTTTTGATACCGTGTTCTGAAATGAAGCGTATTCCAGTCAAAGCGTTCTGCATTGATCGAAACAAATGGTAGTCGGAAAGGACAAGGTCTGGACTATAAGGCGAGTGAGCCAGAACTTCTCATCCGCTATTTTCCAAATAGTTTTTAACCGGAATAACAACATGAAGCCAAACGTTGTCATAGTGAAAGATTATGGAATTGTGTCTGGTCGCATATTCTGGACGTTTTTCGGTTTTAGCTCGCTTTAAACGGATCAATTGTTGCCTGTAGAAATCTCCCGTGATTTGATCAGATTTCAGCTCACACCCTTCTGATCCCATTAAATACAGAGCATTACCTTGGCACCATGGATATTCGGCTTCAGCGTTGATATTCCCGCTTGACTGGGCTTTACATACGATTTTTTTGCGTTTTAGGTTGTCGTAGTGAATCCATTTTTTGTCCCCGGTAATGATTCAATGCAGAAAAGACTTCTTTTTGTATCGCTCAAACATCATTTTGGACATGCAAAATCGTCGTCCGACATCTCTCGGTTTCAATTCGTATGGGACTCAATTTCTTTGCTTTTCGATGTATCTCGTGGCTTTGAGTTGTTTCGAAATAGCTTGTTGAGTAACTTCCAATGTTTTGCGAGCTCTTCATGCGTTTGACACGAATCTTGATCGAGTATTGTTTCTAATTCCTCATCTTCAAACTTTTTCGATTGACCCGAACGCTCTTTGTTTTCAACACTAATATCATCACTTTTAAATCGTCGAAGCCATTCTCTGCAAGATTTATTCAATGGCGCAAATTCACCATATACTTCCACAAGCATTCAATGCGCTTCAGCTGTACTTTTCCTCCAATTGAAACAGAAAATCAAAACTTTCCGCAAATAGTGCTTATTTGGAACGAAACTCGACATTTTCAACGCAGTAAAAATTAAACTCGTTATGCAAAAGCTTGTAAACAATATTTGGTTAACAGATGTTGACACTTCACAATACAGCATAGATCAGCTGTCGCCGTCAATCATTTATAGCACTTAGAGCCATCTTTTGTGAACGGACCGAACTAAGTTGTACACCCAATATTTATCCATGTTAAAAATTCGTGCATTTTTTTGCATGCGCTGTGGCCATAGCGACATAGGGCATATTTGTGTTTTTGCATTTTGTTGATATAACAAGTTTTCTAACCAGTAATCAGTAACTTTAACGATTAATGCCTCGATTTGTGAGGAAAAGCGACACTTTTTCTGAAGATTCTTTCATTTTGTGCAAAAACGTGTGAAATGAGCCTAATTTCATGAAAATCGGAGATAAGTTGGGATGTTCTAAATAACCTAAAAAATATTCAAAAATTGATTTTTTCTTACCTATGTTCTGTGAAAATAGTCTTATTAAAAAAAAATAGAAAACGATAAAAAAATTATATCATTTTAAATCATGTTTCTTAATTTGAATTTCTCAATTAGGTATACGTACGACGACCATATTTTTTTCAAGAAAATAAAGAATAAAATTTTAAAGCTTTATTCCTAAATGTTTCTAAACCATTTTATGGTAGTTAGAAATCAAAGCATTTCAAAATTTTCTTGTGCTGTATAACAAAATAAAACATTTTGTAATTTTCTGTTAATTTTAAACTGGTTCAATTGCGTTGGAATAAATCCTTTAAATTTGGAATAGGTTCGAAATAAAAAAAAAAAGGAAAACGGTTCCAATCTGAATTTTAAGTAAATATACAATTATATAAGAAAAATTATCTTTATGTGTATATATACACGACAGCAAAATTAAGGGATTACTTATTCTGACTTCGCAAAATAAGCGTAATTCAAGAAAGTGTAACTTTGTCAAAAATGATCGTAAAAAAAATTTAGAAAAACATTTTAAAGCTTGAAATCTCTAGTTTTGAGATTGATAAGTGTTAGAGCTAGTAGAGATTAATCCTTCGACTCAGAGGATGCAGTGATTGAAGTAGCTTGTAGGATGTACACTGTATATTTGCCTTGTAAGAATATTACAATAAACTGCGTTTATGAGTACGCTGCGGGACATGTGCTCTCTTCTAGTGACGAGTACGGAAAGAAAGCGTACAGAAGTGGGGGACAACACCGAGAGAGCGGAAAACGCAAGCCCAGCGCACCTGAGCCGATCGCGGACGCAAGCAGAAACATCACCTAATAGACAATCACGCGATCTGTACAGGAACGCCGTAGCTCGACACCAAAAGAACGCGCGTCATTACAAATTGATACACATTTCATCCTGATCTAACATGTGATAGAAAACGAGAAGGGAAATTTCTAAAAAAACTCAACACTCCCTCGACCTGAGCATTTTCATATCACTGGTTAAGCCTATATCAATACATGATTTCTTAAAGTAATCACGGCAAGTAGCCTTTGTAAGAATATCGGCGTGTTGTTTTTCACTAGGTACATAATAAACGTCGATATCATTTTTTTCATAATGTTCTCGTATGAAGTGATATTGCACATCTATGTGCTTGGTCCTTTTGTGGTATTCAGGATTTTTAATTAATTTTATAGTGCTCTGATTGTCAATGAATAATTTAGTAGGACCTTCGCACGTATGCTCGATATCACTTAGAAGCTTACGCAACCAAATGGCTTCTTTGGTCGCCATACTTGCTGCGACATATTCCGCTTCTGTGGTACTTAGGCTTACTGTTCTCTGACGCTGAGTTGCCCAGCTCACTGGTCCATTTGACAGCTCAAAAATGTAACCCGTAGTGGAACGCCTTGAATCAAGATCCCCGGCAAAGTCGGCATCGCAATAGCCTTCTAGCTCGAATTCTTTACGCGCTGAGTACAGTATGCCTAAATTTTTTGTACCGCTTAAATATTTTATTATTCTTTGTACCGCACGCCAATGTGAAGTATCAAAATTTGACAAGTAACGACTGACTTTGTTTACGGCATATGAGATATCTGGCCTCGAAACTATGGCTAGAAACATGAGTGATCCTACTGCCTCCCTATAAGGAATGTTACACATAGTCTCGTTTTCGTATGGATAATGCAAAGCAACGCCTGGTTCGGCTGGAGTCGAAACCGATTTTGCGTCACTCATTCCGAATCTGTTCACAACGCGTTCAATGTACGCTAATTGATGAACGCGTAGGAGTTTACTTGATCGGTGTCGTTCAATTTGCATTCCAACAAAAAATTTTTCACACTCTATTTTAATATCGAAAGATCGTTTTAACTCTTCCATTATTTTGTTCAGAGTTTGCTTCGTTTCCGCCATGATCAGGCCGTCATCTACATATAAAGCCAGATAGACTCTTTCATTGTTAAAACGTCCGTTGTAGATGCATTTGTCCGCGTTAGATTGCCGAAAATTATATTGTAACAAAACAGAATTAAATTTTTGATTCCATAGGCGCGACGCTTGTTTCAAGCCATATAGAGACTTGTTTAATCTACAAACTAAATTATTATTATTATTATTATTTACAACAACACCCTCAGGGATTTTCATGAAGATTTTTTCTGATAATGAGCCATATAAGAATGCTGTCTTAACGTCGAAATGCATGATTTCTAAATCGTAATGTGCAGCAACAGCTAATAGGGTACGCACAGAGTCATATCTGACTACAGGGGAGAAAATTTCGCCGTAATCGATGCCTTGTTGCTGAGCACAGCCTCTTGCACAGAGACGTGCCTTGTATCTTGCGACTTTTCCTGATGCGTCTCTCTTGACCTTGAAAATCCACTTTGAAGTTATAATTCTTCGATCCGCGGGTGCAGAAACCAGTGACCACGTGTTGTTTTGCTTGTGGGCCTCGAGTTCCTCGTTGATAGCTTGCTCCCAATGAGTAGCGTCCTTGCCTGTTGTCGCTTCCGTGTAGGTCGACGGTTCGTCGAATTCAACATAGTTCGCCATGTATCTATCTGGCGGTTGAAGGTTGTCACGATTTCGAAGCGTTGGAGCCTTTCCGGGCGAGAAAGCACCTGCCTTATTGGTTGTTTGCTGCTTCTGCTCCGGAGTTTTCAACGTCTCTGCGTCATCTTCCTCCTTGTGCGTCTCCAATTCATCATCATCCTCGACTACTATTTCAGGTCCGGTATCCTTTTCCTCATGTCGATCGTCATCGTTCTACCGGAACAAGGAGAAAAATCTATTGATGATTCTTGTTCATTTATGATTACATCTCGGGAAGTTATGACTTGTTTTGTATTTTTGTCGAACAATCTGTAAATCGAGTTTCCTTGGTAACCAACCAATATGAGTTTCTTCGATTTCGCATCCCATTTTTTTCGTTGTATTTTTGGAACGTGCATGAAGGCATCAGATCCAAAAGTTCGGATGTGCGATACTTTGGGTTTCTCACCATACCAAGCCTCGTATGGAGTGGTGTTTGCACTTCGTGAGGAGGGAGTTCTATTAAGTATGTATGTGGCAGTGTTAACAGCTTCCGCCCATAGATAGATAGGTAACCTTTTTGCGTACAGCATGAACCGAGCACTTTCCACAATGGTACGATTATCTCGCTCGGCAAGTCCATTTTCTTCTGGAGTATATGGAGCTGTGAATTCACATACAATACCCTCTGAGGTGAGAAAATCCTTCATGCTTCGATTGGAATACTCTCTTCCATTATCTGCTCGAAGACATTTGATGGTTCTGCCAAATTGGGTCGCTAGCATCCGTTGATACTCTTTGAACTTGTCAAAGACTTCATCTTTGTGATGAAGAAAATATATGTGGCGGTACCCAGTACAGTCGTCTTTAAATAGCAGATAATATTTGGACCCTCCAATGGAATTCTGTGACATAGGTCCACAGACGTCAGTATGAATTACTTCTCCGTGAGCAGAATTCCTTCTGTGTTGCCTGTCGAATTTGAGACGATGCTGCTTCCCATAACGGCATGCTTCGCAAAAAAAATCATTTACATCGTTCAGTTGTACTCCCTCTACAAGATTCAACTTTGTCATATCTCGCAGGGACTTGACATTCACGTGGCCCAAACGCTCGTGCCAGATCTGTAAACTGTTAGATGCAATATTTGCGGAGTTCCGGACAACAACTTTGAAGTTCATGCGATAAAGTCGATTTGACTGTTGGGTTCCATTAGCTATCAATTTATTTGAAGAGAAAACAGATACACGTTGATCTTTAAAACGTATATCATAGTCTCTTTTAGCACAGACTCCAAGAGAAAAAAGGCTTTTCTTAATCGAAGGCACATACAATACATTTTCAATTTTGAAATTGCTCCACTTACCTTCGACAATCTTTCTGATTGGCACAGTGCCTTTTCCTCTTATCTCACAGGCTCTACCATCGCCCAGCACGACTGTCTCTCCATTTGATGGAGAAAAATCCGTGAACCAATCTCTACGGTAAGTCATGTGCGCTGAGGCTCCACTATCCAGTATCCAAACGTCTGCGATGTCGTCCTTGAGCAGGCGTTCTTCATCTTCTGTGAATGTGGTTATAAATGCCGTGTTTGTAGAGTCCGCATCGTTTCGTGTCTTTGCGAATGAAGGTTGATTTAATTTCGGACGTCTCCGGCAGTTGTTGAAATCATGACCTCGTCGACGACAGTATTTACAGAACGGGGGCTTGTGTGATTGTTTTTCGTCCTTGGACTTCTGATCTTTTGCTTTCTTGCTTGAATTTTGAGTCAAAAGAGCACTCTCTGTTCCTTCAGCCGATGAGAGACGATTTTCTTCTTTCAACAGACGCAGTTCTAGATTCTGAATTGTCTGTTTATCTGCATCGACGCTATCCCATGCTGTAACAAGAGAATTAAATTTACAGGGAAGGCTTCCGAGTATTTTTGCCATTATAGTTACGTCTGAGATGGTTTCCCGTAAATCTCGGAGTTGTCTGGCCATGGTTTGGACTCTAGCAATGTGTTGAGCAACAGTATCATTAGCTCCCATCCTGTATTCATGAAATTTTGTTGTTAAGGTCAGTTTATTCATTGCTGATTTTTGCTCATATATGTCGTTCAATTTTTGCCACATAGCTGCTACTGTATCGCAATTAATAAGAAATTCCAATTGAGACTATTCTAATGCCGAAGAGATAATGAAGGTGGCTTTTGCGTTGTTTTTGGACCACGTCGTCCATTCCGTTGAACGTTTGTCGTTCGGCTCAGACATCTTTCCGTCGATGTAGTCGAGCAATCCATACGCGACGAATATGGCTTTCATTTGAAATTTCCATAATTGATAATTTGTCCCGTCAAACTTGGTAATGTCTTTTGTGTACAGTGTGTCTGACATCTCTGTTCGCTTTTGAAATGGTACTTGACTCACTTTAAAAGGAACGTGACTTACTTCGAGATGCTGCAATTACACGTTGTGCCCTGGGCCCATAACCTGTTAGAGCTAGTGGAGATTAATCCTTCGACTCAGAGGATGCAGTGATTGAAGTAGCTCGTAGGATGTACACTGTATATTTGCCTTCTAAGAATATTACAATAAACTGCGTTTATGAGTACGCTGCGGGACATGTGCTCTCTTCTAGTGACGAGTACGGAAAGAAAGCGTACAGAAGTGGGGGACAACACCGAGAGAGCGGAAAACGCAAGCCCAGCGCACCTGAGCCGATCGCGGACGCAAGCAGAAACATCACCTAATAGACAAGCACGCGATCTGTACAGGAGCGCCGTAGCTCGACACCAAAAGAACGCGCGTCATTACAAATTGATACACATTTCATCCTGATCTAACATGTGATAGAAAACGAGAAGGGAAATTTCTAAAAAAACTCAACAATAAGTCATTAAACGATTTACAGATTGTTTATAAAAGTTACAAGTTACGCGGATTCAAATGAGGATGCGTCAAATCTAAAAACTTTTTATAAACTTTGCTAAACTCCACGATTCGAAATAAAAATTGCACGCAAATGCAGTTTATAACGTTCGAAAGCGTGGATCTTTAACTTCAATTTGCGTATTCGTTGAGCGTTGTACGATTCTTTTTCACTGACAAGAAAACCTTCGGAAGTGTCCGCCTCAGATTTAAACAAGCTTTTAATATGTTGTAATACGGATAAAAATAAGGGACATGTATTCTTCTATACGTGCCCTAATGCACTTTTCAGGATAAAACACTCCTTTGAAAAAAATCGGTGTTTTCTTTTGAAGCGTGTATTGTAGAAACTATAAGGAATAGAGAAAAATGTTCTAATTGAAAGTTAAATGGCTTGTAGAGTACTTTATAACAGTGATTAAAAAATTTTTTTTATTTTTTGTACATTTTTCCTTCACCACTAACCTATTTTTTTTTTAATTTTTATTTTTTTTATAAGCAAAATAAAGCTTATTTTATTACAAATTCAATGGTATATGACAAAGTTATGATGCGACCTTTCTATTTTCCAAAAATAATTAAAAACCATAACGCATGGTACGCCTACCCATCCGTGCGTTCAATATTACTTCACAATAAAACAGATTTGTCTTATTTGACATTGATTACGCGAAAGAGCATTGAAGGCAAATCAATATAATACAATAAATTTTGAAATAAGAGTTTTATAATAATAATAATAGTAATAATAAAATAATAGTGACTTTTTTAAACCGCTAAAATTAATCAAATTTTTTGGATAATATGTCACAGTATGTACGGAAAACGAAATTATGAGTAAACAAATTATTATTTATTCATAATTTGTTTTTAATTGCAAATATTTTTTTTGCTTACTTCAAAATAAAATGACACCACACTGAAGAATAACAACAATTACGGTGTTGTAAAACATTAATTTTTTTGTGTACAAAATAATTAATATAATTAATATAAGTTAAACATTTATGTACTGGTCTACGTGATTCGACTAGAACATTTGTTCTCTACAGCTTTTTACAGACAAGAAGACTTGGTTTACAAAAAAATTATTACTTACACATTATTACTTACACATTCCATACCTTTACTATCTAATGCCAGCTCATCAACTAACAAGAGACCTAACATAAAACTAATTTAAAAATTAGTTAGAAATTTCACCTTTTAAGTATAAAAGGTGCAGTAGCATTTATTCAATTTATGTGTTTATTATATACAAAATTTAATTAGTAGAGAAATTTACATAACGACGCCACTTGACGCGTACACTTTGGATCATTGCTTATGTTGAAATTTAATTTTTACGTCTCGGCAGTGTTGACCTTAATATGTATACCTACATTCAAGTGTTACATAAATGTTTTTCTCGATATGAGCGATTTTATGATATTTACGCAGACTGTCTTCGAAAAGATTTCGTCGTCTCTTATTACAAAAAAATACGAGTAAAACATGATGCATGAGCGCACGTACCATATGCTTCTAGAGAAGATTTTAATTATTTTTGGAAAATGGAAAGGTCGCATCATAACTTTGTCATATACCATTGAATGTGTAATAAAATAAGGTTTATTTTATAAAAAGAAAAAAAAATAAAAAAAAATAGGTAAGTGGTGGGGAAAAAATGTAAACAAAATTAAAAAACATTTTTTTAATTACTATTATAAAGTACTCTCCAAGCCATTCAACTTTTTTTTAAAACATTTTTCTCTATTTTTTATAGTTTCGACGATATATACTTCGAAAGAAAAAAACCGATTTTCTTCAAAGGGGTGTTTCACCCCCTAAAAGTGAGATTGGGCACGTATAAAAAAATACGTGTCCCTTATTTTTATTGATATTACATTATTATTAAACTGTGTGTAAATTAAGACTGTAATTTTGAATAAATAAGGGACAAAATTATAATATAAAAGATACAATTTAAAAAAAAGGACAAAATTGAGTTTTTAAGAAATAAATAAATCTAAAAAACAACTACTTGAAATAAAGGACTGTCCTTCGAAATAAAGGACGGATGATCATCGTACGTATATAGTAGGGTAATATGACATTCATTTTTATTGTGTTGAATATTTGTTTATAATTACTATTTTCTGTTAAAATTTAAACGATTACATTCGTCAAAGTGTTATTTGACTGATTCTAGACTCAAAGTAATAAAATATTTATTATTTAGGACGTGATTTATAAAATTATGCTTGAACTCGCTGACTCGTGTAAAAGATGCTCGGTCTGCGACTCGCTAAAGCGTGCACTTGGCGCGAGGCTCGACCGCGCCACTTGATATTTCTTATTGACAAGTAAACCTATTTTTCGATTTTAATAGAACTTGTTATACTTGTAGAATATAAAAAAATAATAGACACGTATTTTTTATACCGGCAATAGTGCAAATTTTGAAGTAGAAACAACCCTTCATAGTGATAAGCACAAATACTTATTTATATTTTGTTGCATTTCAGCTCACCACATTAACCCTAACACAGTAAGTATATTCTGAGAATATTTTAAGAGTATCGTAATAGTAGATTACTGATATTTTTGGAACATTTGATATACGTAGGGAAAAGCGGGGAAATAACGTACACTTAAGCCAGATTGCTTATTTCTCCCTTAATATGGCGAATAAAATTATCTATTATTAATACTTAGTTTGATTCTTTTACTATCATTTTCATGTGCTGATGCTTTATTTCTTGTTTCAAGTCATTTAAAAAGAAATGTTTAAAAAAAAAACTAGAAAAAGGCGGGGTTAAACCGTACACCGGGCAACGCCGTACAATCATATACATATTATAAAGTAGGGTATTAAGCTATTACAAAAAAAAAACTTTATACAGAAAACTTATTTTACTATTTTAAAGAAGAATATATAGTATTAGGAGTACAAATTGAAAACCGCCGTTTTTTGTCAAAATTTGAGGATTGATTGTTGAAAAATGGTTACATACTTATTCTTGAAAGTATTATCCATCGCCACTACTTTCTCCCACCTTTCGGGCAGCATACGAATCCCGCGTCAAAAAAACTGCTCGTCTTTTGCGGCGATCCACGAATCGACCCAGTTTTTGGCCTCTTCGTAATAATGGAAGTGCTGCTCAGCCAGGTCATGCGCCATTGATCGGAACAAGTGGTAATCTGAAGGGACGATGTCAGGAGAATACGGCGGATGAGGTAAGACGTCCCATTTCAATGTTTCCAGATAGGTTTTAACGACCTGAGCAACATGTGGCCGAGCGTTGTCGTGCAGCAACATCACTTTTTCGTGTCTTTGCTCGTATTGTGGCCGTTTTTCCTGCAATGCTCGGCTCAAACGCATTAGTTGTGTTCAGTAGCGAGCTCCTGTGATGGTTTCACCCGGTTGCAACAGCTCATAATAAATCACGCCGAGCTGGTCCCACCAAATACACAGCATGAGCTTCGAGCCATGGATGTTTGGCTTGGCCGTCGATGTTGATGCATGGCCGCCGATGTTGATGCATGGCCGCGGTAGCCCCACGATTTTTTTCGCTTTGGATTATCATAATGGATCCACTTTTCATCGCCGGTTACAATGCGATGCAGAAAACCCTTCCGTTTTTGCCGTTGGAGCAGCTGTTCGCACGCGAAAAAACGCCGTTCGACGTCTCTCGGCTTTAATTCGTATGGCACCCAGTGTCCATGCTTTTGGATCATTCCCATGGTTTTCAAACGATGTGAAATAGCTTGTTGAGTCACGCCCAATGAATCTGCAAGCTCCTGTTGCGTTTGAGATGAATCTTCATTCAGTAATGTTTCCAATTGTGCGTCTTCAAACTTTTTCACCTGTCCGGGACGCTCCTTGTCTTCTACGCCGAAATCACTTTTGAAGCGTTGGAACCATTCTCGACACGTACTTTCACTAATGGAAGCCTCACCATAAGTTTTTACAATCATTCGACGCGCCTCAGCCGCAGATTTTTTCGAATTGAAGGCAAAAAGCAAAACTTCCAGCAAATGACTTATTGGGCACAAATTTCGACATTTTCGATTACAAAAAAATATATAACGCCGATAAAAATTCACAACTGCAATGATAAGGAATTGTTGCCAGATGCTCAACCTTACATTTAAAATTTTTGATCTAACGTTTGGCGCCAGCATTTATCGCTGGCGCCATCTACTGGAAAACGGCGGTTTTCAATTTGTACTCCTAATATTTTACAGTGAAATGACTTTTTTAATTATTTATACAAAAATCACAGATAAAGCATCTTCTACAGCTTCAGCAGTACTGCACGTCTCATACATCCACTCAGAGCATAAACAACACCGGAACCAAAATTCTTTATCTTTTCCAAATTTCCCATTCATTAGGCAGCTGTCCATGGACCCAATTTCTTCTCTCTATACAGCTCTTTAAGCTGTACGCCGTTGCCCCAACTCCGACCTCGTGGAAAATTAAAAACATAACTTTAAAACTTTGTTGCCAATAGGTTTTCGTTTTGTGTAAAACATAGCTTAAGAGATGATGATTCTTATGGTTTAAAAGCTATCAATATATTTATAAAAGCATTCAACTTACCTCAAAAGTATTATGATCACAAATAGTAAGAAAATCAACAAAACAAGATCTTCTGTATCAGTACGCGCACCGTGCACAGTAGATCAACAAACTCACTCTGACGAGTTTACAGGAACTAAAGTTAGGCTTTAGACTATACTCATTTTTCTTCAAAACTTAACGGGAAAATTGAGGGTACGGCGTTACCTTGGTGTACGAAATAGCCCTGTCATCCCCTACTATGATAAACTTCGCATATACGTGCAAATTCCTATCTGTGTCCTACAGTGATTCGAAGTATACACTAAAAACTTTTTTTTTACATAGGGAAATTCATCATGAATACCTCACACTCTCAAAAAAGAGTGGAAGGTTATGTCAGACTCCTACTGATTAAACTCCATGGTGGTCTTCTTGTCCGAACGAGGAGGATGCCCTGGGATCGCAAGCATTTTAACCAACAGACGCCCCCCTAGATACACTAAGAACACACTGCAGTATATAATATCTGCAGTATCATACAGAATTTATTAGTATTTTCCCAATTAAAACAAATTTTTATAACATTTAAAAAAATATTTTTTACAATAAAAAAAATTCCTTTCTTAGCAATTTTTTTGTTGAAATTTCCAAGCGGTTATCCAAGTCGTAACCGCACCAAACGTTGCTTGACTTCTGTGAACTGATCCCTAGTGATGATCTGTGAATACTTTGTTAATACTGATAGATCAGGTCAATATATGTTATCGAAAAGATGAAACATATATAATTAAAGCATGTTATTTATATAAACATATATGTATTGTGACGTGGCAGTTTTACCTGCCTCGCCACTTTACCCTCCGCCTAAGCAAAGCGCGAGGAGGCGCATATGAATCGAGATTTGCGCGCAATGTCGGAGCAGTATGGTATCATACGACGGTGCCGCCTTATTACCCGCAGGCGAACCCGGTTGAGCGGGTGAATCGCGCCCTAAAGACCATGATCACCTTTGTTGAGCAAGATCACCGTGAGTGGGACGTCCACATTAATGAATTCCGATTTGCGTACAATTCCGCCCACCATACGTCTTTGCAAGCTACCCCCGCCTTTTTTAATTACGGTTAAGAACCGCTACCGGTCGGCTTACATCGCGAACAGGACAACGTCAGTGTCGAGATAGAGGAGACAAACCCTGTCAAGTGGCGCGCACATATGGGGAAAATGGGCGCGTTACGGGAGTGGGTCGCTGAAAACTTGGAAGCCGCGCAGGAGCGGCAATCTAAGTACTATAATCGGCACAGGCGCAAAGTCACATTTAACGTAGGCAAACAGGTACTAAAGAGGTACCACGTGCTATCGGCAGGTGCACAACACTTCTCGACAAAACTGGCCAAAAAGTTTCATGGCCCTTTCATCATCCGAAAAATTCTCTCACCAGTGGTTTGCGAGTTGGTCGATCTAACAGGTGGGATCGTTGGCAAGATCTACATGAAAGACCTTAAGCAGTACCATGAACCTTTGGATGTCTAGGAGAATGGACCCGCAGGCGGACGCCGATTTTGAGAGGAGGTGGATCCACCTCTTCGTGTGGATCTCCCAACACCACTCGGGATTTTGGAAGGATTTGGCCGGCTACGTGGAGGAACGTAGGCGGCGTCCGACGCCGCAGGGCATCATTGTACGGCAACTGCTGCCGCCGCGCGATATCGGCGTCCAGGTCGAGCCCCGGCAGCACGACGTTGGACTGCAGGTGCGGCCACGTCAAAGGGACGTCGATCTTCAAGTCGAGCCGAGCCGGCGGGATGTCGGCACCAGCACCGATCCTTACAGACGCAACGTCGGTCTGCAAGTGCACCTGTGCGACTGCGGGGGAGGCGGCTCGGCCGTCGGGGAGGTCCTGCGCCTGGCGCCACAAAATCTGGACCTCAAGGACGGGCCGCTCGTCGCCGGGAGCCCGGCCCCGGGCTAAGGGACGCCGAGAAACTCCGGAAAGCGCCGAGCCCGGACAAAGAGCGGTGCTGGAATTGCGGCTCCCTCAACCACTTTGCGTGGCGGTGCCCGCACTCGCAGGGCCGCCGCTATTGCTTCCGGTGCGGACACTCAGAGACCGGCGTTAACAAATGTCCTCGATGCCGCGAGGGGTGGCTGGCTCAAGGCCCGATACGGCCGGACGGGAGCCACGACGGGCCGGAAGCGCCCCGGTATAGAGGAGGAGCACCGGGGGAACCCAAGAGGAGGACTCCATAGGATACCAGGTCCGGGGCGCCCCGCTTTAGGCGTTTTTACTTTTTTTGTTTCCTTTTCTGTCGAGGGGGGAGAAGGGTTTAGTGTCGCTTAGTCGTTTTCTTTTCTTTTCTCCCTCTATTTCTTTCTTCCGCCTTCTTCTTTCCTTTTGCGCCTAACTCACCCCCCTTTTGGATATTTTTGTTGGTATGTGGGTGTCTGTATCCAAGCTTTTCTTTACTCCCGCCGCGGCTGTCGGCCGCTCGTATCAAGTGGTTATTTTTTTTTTGTAAGATATCGGTTAATAAACGACTATTTAGTGTACGTTATTGTCTTTGGTTTTGGTGTAAGCACGACTTGCTCCATCTCCCTTCCTCCTAGCCTGTTAGACCGCCGAGAGTGCGCCATAGATGTAAGAGCGCGCGTTAGAGTCGATCGTCCGGGGCCGGAAACGGCGGGACCGCGAGATAGAAGAACAAACGACCAAGGAATGACCATGTTTTCCTGGCCACGTTTTGGACCTTACGAAAATTTTTTTTTGGTGTGGTCGGCTGGACCATTTCGTCGGTTGACAGTTTTCTCTTTTTTTTCTCGCGAACCAGTATACTCTCTTTTTTTGTTGTGCCGTCTGATTTTTTTTGTCCTTGACATCACAGTCGACATGCTGGAAATTTCGGTCGCTCTGAGACGCCTTCCTCCGTGGCTCGTGGCTGCAGAGGGGCATTTGGACCGGCACGGTTCCGCTTGGCATGGGGGGAAGTTGTGACGTGGCAGTTTTACCTGCCTCGCCACTTTGCCCTCTGCCTAAGCAAAGCGCGAGGAGGCGCATATGACCGGGCTGAGCACGAAGCGAGAGAGCGAAATCTCCGGCGGGACTGCATAGCGTTTATTATTTTCATTCATTTATTAGCGGCTTAATTTTTATGTTAACTCGGGCGCCTCGACAAACGTCGCTGAAGGAGCAGCAGCGACAAGGGATGTAGGCGGCGGCGAGAAAGGGAGCACACGATCGTTCAGGGCCGGCGCACGGGGAACCGCCGAAGAAAAAGAGGACGAGACGAGACTTGGCGACAAGTAAGCGTCGCGGGGGAGAGGCTTGCGCGAGGCACTGAGGATGGACAAGCTAGAGAGGACGAACGGTCAGGATAAGGGGCGTCGGATGCCGGCTGTCTGTCCGAAATAATAGCGACGGAGGAACGTCGCCTCGAGGAAGAGCTGCGGTCGTCCACGAGGACGGCAAGAGAGACAAGGATATCGGATGCCGATGGGGACCGCACGACACCTGCGGGGATCCGACACTGCGCTGCCGTGACGTCACGGTTAGATAAAGGCGGCCGCTGATAGACCGCGCCGTTAGGCGCAAGGATATCGCGCACCCGGTGGGAGGGGTAGCGCTCATCGATCGCGCATCAAGCGCGATCCTCGCGGCTTTTGCGTGCGATCCGGCAACCTGCGTACGTGTCAGGCGTGAGCGAGCGAGCGATATCGGCATCAGATATAGGCAGTGGTTATCGGAACAGTGCCCGGCCTGGCAATCCCTGCCGAGACGTCCACAGGACTTTGGGGAGGAGAGAATCGTCGTCGAGGTGATCCTCTAAAAACTGTGTAAAGCCACAAGCTGTTGGTGCCGACTGGCTCGCGCTCTGAGATAAAGCCGTTGGGTTAGTGTGTGAGTGCGTCCGCCGCGTGGCGATTGAAGGAGCAGCAGCGAAGCACCTTTTTCGTGTTTGGCTGGCTCTCCACCTTAAGCACGAGACCCTGTCGAAACACCCAGCTGTCGGCTGCCGCGTGTGCTTTAGCTGTCCCGCCGTAGAAACTCGCGGACGACCGGCTTCCCGGGAAGCCGCAAAGCCATCGCACACGTGCGCGAGTCGTGTTACGGCCGTGATAGCACGGCCGCCCGAGCTATCGGTGCGTTGTCTCGCGCGTATTGAATTAATTTTGTAGTGCGGTTCCGGCGACTGCGTTATCGCCGGCGCAAATCTTTTACATACTTCGTTTTTGAGTTACTCGGTTCGTCTTAGCGAAGGCTCGGCTACCGCGCTCTTGCCGCGCTGTTCAGAACGCGCGTGATCGGCTGTCGTGTTCGGCGCGGGACCAGCCGCCGTAGTCTGCGCTTTTAGCGTAATCGTTGTATAAGTTAAGGAAATTCTCGCGTTCTGCTTATTTTTTTTCTTGTCAACTCCTTATCTCTTCGTCTTTTTTTTTTTTTCTTTACGTTGACTTATATCATTTTCTTGTTTTGCTGTATGCCGTCTCTATTATGCACCATAATACATGTGATTTCTACTTGTTACATCGGCCTAGCTACGCTTAAATTCTCGCCTACCCGTTTTCTCCCGCAAGAGAGCCGCTTCGTCCCTGTCTCTGTTGCCCTGCCCCTCTACCAGTCAAAGAAGCTAGCTGGCCGCGTGCGAGCGACGATTTCGCGTTTTGTGTGACGAGCTAACGCGTGATATGAATTAGCGTTTAGCGTGGAAAAGTAAACCCGGCGACGCGACCGGTATATTCGCGTCTGGCGCCCAATTTTACGATTTGAACGTAGTTATCGGTATGTTCGTCGCTCTCGCGCGTGTTTTGCATATCACTTCAGTTCCTTTGTTTGATTGCGTATTTCGCCGTCGCTCTCCAGCGTAAAGAAAATACGTGACAATATATAATTATACTTTTCTACTAATTTTTACAAATGTAGAATAGCTCACGAATAACTTTTCTGTTATTTCCTTGAATAAGAATAGAACTAAAATCAAGTTAATATGATACAATAATAAAATTAAATATGAAAAAGTATTTATTAAAAAAAAGTGTGTTTTTAATACTTTTTGCATATTCTGACAATATACGAAAAATAATGTTAATAAAGATGTTATACGAATATTCTGAGCATAGCTTGAGAACATACCAAAAATAATATACTATATAGATATAAAAATTTTCTGAACATATCAGAAATATTATTCGCATATTTCGTACAAAAATAAAACATGATACTAACAGAACATGATACTATGATATGTTCTGTTAGAAAAAGCTATTTTGGAATTTTGGAAATGATAAGAAGCTATCATGTTTTTTATAAGTAAATTTACCTTTTTCATTATTGTTACACGCCCGCCCGCCCGTCCGCTCGAAAGAGAGAAAGAACGTGAACGCTATTATTTCTGAGTGGATCCGAGATGGCATCGCACAGCCATCGTTGTCCGATTACGCGATAATTTTAGTCAAAAAGAGAGACGGAAGCGCCCGATTATGCGTAGATTATTGCCAACTTAATAAAAAGATTATTTGCGACAGATACTCTCTTCCGTTGATAGAAGATCAAGTAGATTTCTTACAAGGCGCGGGATTTTTCAGTACGTTGGATCTGGAAAGCGGGTTCTTCCACGTTCCAATAGAGAAGGACAGTCGGAAGTACACGGCTTTCGTCGTGCCAGACATGTACTACAAATTTTTAAAAGTGCCATTCGGTCTTTGCAATTCGCCGTCAGTTTTCCAACGATTTATTAACGCTCCTTTTAAAGATGCGATACGCGATCGGTTGGTATTAATTTACTTAGACGACCTGATAATTCCGTCTGTCGACGAGGAGACAGGAATAAAAAATTTAGAAATCGTGTTAAACATCGCAAGCGAGGCAGGATTGAAAATTAATTGGCAAAAGTGTCGTTTTCTGCAAATTAAAATAGAATTTCTCGGCCATGTGATAGAAGACGGTTGAGTGTACCCGTCTGTGCGCAAAATTGACGCGGTGCGTAAATTTCCGGAACCGAGTAATGTGAAACAAATTCAAAGCTTTTTCGGGCTGAGCTACTTTAGGAAATTCGTGCCAAAATACTCGGTTATCGCGCGCCTATTAACCAATTTGTTAAAAACGTACGCATAGTTCCGTTTTGAGGAAGAAAGGAGAGCAGCATTTTTTAATTTAAAAAATATTTTATGCAACAAGTATTAAGATTATATAAAATAAACGTGGAGACAGAACTACATACAGACGCGTCAATCGACGAATACGGCGGGATCCTGTTACAAAAGAGCAACGAGGACGGTGCGTTCCATCCCGTCTACTACTCGAGTAGCAAAACTTTGCCCGCCGAGCGGCGTTACACGAGCTATGAATTAGAGGTGCTCTTTATAGTTCGAGCTCTAACAAAATTCCGCGTGTATTTGTTAGGCATCCATTTAAAGATAGTGACCGACTGTCGGGCGTTCACGCTAACCATGAATAAGAAGGACTTGTGCGTACGCGTTACTCGCTGGGAGTTGCTATTACAAGAATTTGATTACGTTATTGAGCGTAGACCAGGGCCAGGTAAAAGCATGGTTCACGTGGACGTGTTGAGTCGCAACCCGCTTCCAAATTGCGTGATCATAGACGAATGCGATAGCTTAACTGTAAGATTTAAGCAAGCGCAGCAGGACGATATTAAAAAAATATTTGAGCCGTAAAAAGGGAATCTCGACGATTATATTATAAGAAATGATTTGTTATTTAGAAAACGCGACGGTGATCTTTTATTGGTTCCAAAATTCATGCGTACTCAGATTATTAGACAAATGCACAAACAAGGCCATTTTTTAGTAGCAAAGACGGAGGCATTATTGTATAAAGAGTATTTCACTCCAAACGCAAAATCGAGAATTGAAAAAATAATACGGAATTGCGTGGCCTGTATCCTATCCGAGAAAAAATATGACAAACAAGGTTTTTTAAATAGATAAAGGTGAATTGCCATTAAACATGTTTCATATCGATCACCTAGGGTCGTTGCCAACTACAAAAAAGAGTTATAAATATATTTTTGCGGTAGTCGATGCCTTCTCTAAATTTGTGTGGCTGTACGCTACTAAAATCACGAATGCGACCTAGGTTGTAAATAAGTTCAAAAAGCAATCTTTTATTTTCGGTAATCCGAAACAAATAATTTCAGATCGTGGCACAGCGTTCACGTCTAAAGAGTTTAAAGATTATTGTTCGGCGGAAAATATTAATCACTTATTGACTACGACCGGAGTTCTTCGCGCAAATGGGCAAGTAGAGCGTGTAAATAGAGTACTGATCTCATTGCTAACTAAACTTTCTGATCCGAAGTGCGAAGAATGATTTAAGTACCTTGACTTAGCCCAGTTGTATTTCAATTGTGCGCCACATAGGAGTATTGGCACCATTCCTTTTCACTTGTTGTACGGAACTCATGCGCGCGTGCAAGAAAATCCACAAATTTTGGAGTCGTTAGAAAAAGAGTGGATTGATGATTTCGAATGCGATTGGAACAAACTGCGTATGCGAGCGAAAGAAAGCATTACGAAGATTCAGAGTGAGAATTGAAAAGTTTCGACAAAGAGACGAAAAGCGGCAAGAAAATATAACAAAGACGACCTAGTAGTAATTAAGTGTACGTAGCTAGGCCCCAGTTAAACTCGCGAATAAGTATTTTGGTCCGTACAGTGTTGTAAAAGTGTTGCGTAACGATCGTTATATTGTGCAAAAAATAAGCGAACATGAGGGACCATCGAAAACATTTACGTCCGCGGATTATATAAAACCATGGACAGATTTTGCGAGCGATAATTCAGAGGACAAATGCGACGACGATGACATTCGGGGACGAATATCTTTGTAGAATGGCCGAATGTAGGATGTCAAAATATATTAAATGTAGGAAGAAAATGAGAATAAGAGTGAGAGTGAGAAAGAGTATGGGAATGAGAGAGAGAGAGAGAGAGAGAGAGAGAGAGAGAGAGAAAGAAAGAGAGAGAGTGCGAGGTTTTGACAAATAAAATCGGAGTTGTTTTTTGGAGCGCGTCTCGGCGTTCGGCCGGGTGAGATTAGCGACATTCGGGAGCAATTTTCAGTAAATGCATGCACGTGTGTCCATCCGAGAAGTATAAGAGGCCATGATCAAGAGTTGGACCGGTCAGACGATTCTGAGAATCCAAAGAGTGAACTAGAGTTTCGAGCAAATTTATTGTAGAGTACACACTCACGTTAATAAAGTTTATACTTAGTATCATTAGCCCCTAATAGATCCCATACAAATTTAAGATATTTATTTAATGAAATATCACTTGGGTTGGAATAAAACTTTTCAATGAGAAAATAATGCTATTACTTGAATTTTTAAAGTGGAAAAATTTTTCAATGACAATACAGAGATAGTACCACTTGGGTTTTGTATAATAATTAAAGATACTACCAGTTGGGTTAGAATAAAAATATGTTTCAATAAAAATATAAATACTACCACTTGGATTTTGTAGAAAAAGTATATTCTTTTTATAACAGGCGCACTTTAAAGATTTCATACATTTTTTTGAACAAACGCAAATTTTTATAAGATTACACAATTTCAAGATATTTATTTTAAGTAAATACCACTTAGGTTTAAATAAAAAATTTTGTAGAAAATATTAATACATATCATTTTGATTAAAAAAATTAAGACTTTTAGGCGCTCACGCACAAAAACAGGCGCCTTTTTTTACCTTTTTTATCTTTTTTTTAAAGGTATGTTTTACTTCAATAAAACCGTTCTTTATTTGCTTGCGTGTATAATGAAATTTAACATCTACACGTTTTGTGCGGCGATGGTAGACGGGATTTTTAACTAATAATTTAGCCGCTATATTGTCGCAATAAAGAATAGCTGCTTTGTCTTGATGAATTCCAAATTCGTTCATTAATTGTCTGGTCTACAACTTCCTTCGCTGCTCCACTTATGGCTACGTATTCAGCGTCTGTTGTTGAAGTAATAATAATGCTTTGCTTTCTGCTTGACCAAATTACAAGATTATTAAGTATTATTACGACGCTTGTACTTTTTCAAATATTAGGACGTGATACGTAGTCACTATCTGAATAAGCTGTTAACTGATTCTTTTAATTATAATTTTGATCGAATGTAATGCCCACGTTGAATGTTTCTGTTAAATATTCATAAGGTTCAAAACAACGCGCGCCTCGGACTGGCGCGCTAGCGTTAGAGTCGACCGTTATGTGCCGGTCGACAGGTGAGAAAGGAGAACTCGTGGGGGAGCGGCACGCATGCTCGCGTTTGTAGTCACTCGCGTCGAGCCTTGCAAAAAAATAGCACCGATACTGCGATAGAAATACGTTAAGTTACAAATAATCATACAGCAAGAGTCTTGTTATCTGTTTCCCATTTTCCACACCTTTCCGCATACATAATAATTCTCGCGACGAGAATGGGATTGAGTGTGTAAAAACAGCGTAGATCTATCAATCAAAGAAGCAGACTGACCACGCGCTACGCACGTGCATACATTTTCGGCGACAAAAAGAGCAGCAGGCGACCACGTGCCGTGTACATTTTTCAGCGGCGGAAAAAGCGTGAAATAGTACAAGTTTGGAACGCTAAGTTACGATGATGCAACCGCCAACGGCGATACAACCAACAGTACACGCAAATTTCACCATCGAGTCATTTGATCGGAAACAAAACTTGTGGCGTCGATGGCTACAACGTTTGGAAGGGGCATTCACGCTTTTCCAGATTCCAGAAACATTTTGAGTTTTGTACCTCTTGCATTACATTGGGCCGACGGCGTTTGATGTAGTGAGCAATAAAGTAGAGCCGGGCGATCCATATACAAAAACGTACAACAAACTGAAATAATTATTGGCAGATGTGTACGCGCCGGCTCCTCTCGATTACCGAAAACTTACGTTTCCACTAACGCAAGCAAGTGAACAGGGAGACGATACAGCAATACGTGGCCGAGTTACAAAAACTCAGCATTAACTGCAATTTCGGGAGCTACTTGCAGACTGCGTTGCGGAATCAATTTATATTCGGTTTGGCAAGCAAACGAATACAATCACGGCTTTTGGAGACAAGGAACCTCACATTCGATAAGGCAGTGCTCGTGGTCATAAGCATGGAATTATCGGAATGAGACACCGATCAACTACATTCCAAAACCGAGGTCGCAGTAAACTACGTCTACACTAAGGCAACAAAATAACGAGGATCTTCGTCAAGATCGCAAAAACCGGCGACGAAGGACACAGGAAAAACTTTAGTAAACATAAGGCACCAAACGTACGCGCAAACATTAATGCAAATGTAAATTGTTACAGGTGTGGAAAGGGACATTGGCTATCAAATGCACGCTCAGCCGTGACATTGAGTGCAAGGGCTGCGGAATAAAAGGACATTTACAGGCCGTCTGTTTCCGTAACCGAGATGCTCACCAGTTAGATGAAATTTTATCATTGGAACATTCAGAAAATCGTAAGAAATTCCACACGACATTAAAGGTAAACGGCATCCGGTTTACGTTCGAGGTAGATTCGGGTGCGGCCGTAACGATTATGAATTACGAATTATGAAGCGATGTGTCTTTTTACTAAAGCTACCATACATAAGACCGATATTCAATTAAGCACGTGTTCTAGACAAAAAGTAAAGATCGAAGGTTATATTACGGTTACAGTACACTATCGAAGCTCATGTTACACGTTAAATATTTACTTGACAAAATTAACAAAAGAACCGTTGTTAAGGCGAGAATGGTTACGCAAATTTTTAGGTACACGACCATTGAGTACCTTCCTTCAGGAAGCGAACACAAATACGGTACATTGCCTGGCAACACTGCGTCAAAATAAATTACAGGAAATTTTGAATAAATATCAGAATACGCTTAAACCAAGGCTTTCGGAGATTACAGGGCTACAGGCCGACTCTTTTTCAAACCAAATACGAGACCAATTTTCTTAAAATCGCAAAGTGTTTCTTTTAAACTCCTACCACTAATAGAACGAGAATTGAATGAGTTAATTGAAAACGGAATTGTAGAAAAAGTAAACTCATCGGAGTAGGCAACACCGATTGTCCCAGTCCTCGAAAAGAATAATCGGGTCCGCATTTGCAGCGATTACAGCGTTACAGTAAATCCGCAGTTAGTGGTGGATGAACAATCTTTACCATATTTACAATTAGAAGTAAATCCGGAAGATAGACCGGCGTTGACCTTAAATACACCTAAAGAATTGTATCGTCCGACGCGCTTAATGTACGGGATCGCGTCGGCCCCCGCAATTTGGCAGAGAGAAATTGAGAATATCTTACAAAATATCCCCGGAGTCAGCCTATTTTTGGATGATATAAAGGTCAGCGGACCTATAGATGCGATACACTTAGAGCATCTAGAAAAAGTATTTGAACGTTTACAGAATTACAATTTGTGGATCAACACGGAAAAGAGTGAATTTTTTAACGAAAGTATAGATTTTTGTGGGTACAAGATTGATCGCACGGAAATACACAAAGAACACAAAAAGATGGAAGCAATCAATAATATGCCAAAACCGAAAAATGTAACAGAAGTAAGAGCTTTCATCGGGTTAATAAACTATTACGGTAGATTTATAAAAAAAATCTAAGCTCACTCCAGTACCCACTAAATCTTCTACAGAAGAATACCGCGTTTATTTGGACAAAAGATTGCGATACCGCTTTTCACGCTGAAAAAAAGACTTTTCAAAGCGATGAATTTCTCGTGCATTACGATACTAAGTTACCATTAATACTTGCAACGATGCAAGCCCGTACGGGGTCGGGGCAGTACTGTCATATGTCTACCCAAACGGATCGGAAAGGGTAATACATTACGCATCTAAAACGCTCTTGGAAACTTAAAAAAAAATATTCACAAAACGATAAGGAGGCGTTTGCTATCATCTTTGGAGTAAAGAAGTTCCATCAATATTTATACGGAAGCAAATTTACATTGTACACAGATCATCGCCCACTTATCCAAATTTTTTCACCTTCAAAAAGCTTTCCACTCTACAGCACACTAAGTATGCAGCATTACGCGTTGTTTTTACAAGGATTCAATTACGAGATTAAATACAAAAAATCGGAACACCATGCAAACGCGGATTGTTTGTCGCGATTTCCGATCCGAGCTGGTGAACAATTGATGTAATAGATAAATTTTAGGATGATGTACTTCAAATACTACCAATAACAGCGAAGAATTTGGCGGACGCGACGGACAAAGATAATACGTACATTAAAAGAACTTAAAGCAGCCTTGGAAGAGGGCAAAGTAGTAACTGCAAATAAGCGTTTTCAAATCCCAATGTCGGAATTCTCATACAGGCATAATCATGCGTGGACACCGAGTGGTATCACAAACTGAGCGACGCCAAATACTGAAAGAATTGCACACCGGACATTTCGGGATGGTAAAAATGAAAGGCCTTGCGAGAAGACATTGTTGGTGGCCCGGAATCGACCAGGACATTGAGCGCCTGGTGGCTAGTTTTGAAGAATGTATTAAAACACGAAACAACCCACCGAAAGTCGAAACCCACGTCTGGGAACCGGCAAAATATCCATTCGAAAGAAATAAATTTCGCTGGGCCATTCATGAGCAAAAATTTTCTAGTTATAGTAGACGCGTACACGAAGTGGCCAATAGTGCACATATTACACGATATAACAGCTACGTCTACGATCAAGAAATGTAGAGAAACATTTGCAAATTTTGGAATACCAAAATATATTATTACGCACAATGGTCGCACGTTTGTCTCAAATAAATTTCAATAATATTTAAAGAAAAATGGCATTACTTTAAAAACGATGGCACCGTACAATCCGTCAACAAACGAACAAGCCGAAAGATTCGTGCAAACCTTGAAGAAATCATTACATAACGCAAATGCGAATCATTCGGATTTGGATGCCGCGAATGTTATTACAATACCGTGTTACGCCCCATAGTGAAACGAACGTGTCACCAACCCAATTAATGTTTAACCGTCAAATCAAAACAAGACTAGATCTCATACACATCCAAGCGAGTAACCGAGAACTTTTGTAAATACGAACACGAGACATCGGTTTTCACATGAGGGAGAGAGAGTCCAATGTCGAAAATATTTTGGAAAACAAAAATGAGTTTTCGGACACATACAGCGTAGAATAGGTATAGTACATTGTTTTAGAAAACAATGTATGATTGTTTTAGAAAACGGTACAATAGTAAAAAGACACATCAACCAAATCCGTAAGACGGAAAGAGCTCGGGTAAATAGAGAGTCAGATTTTGACGAATCAGAACCACCCGACAAAGAAGTCACGATACCAAAAATACAAGAAGCAAGACGGCCGATAAATAGCCCTGAACCGTAAGCAGAGCCAAATCTCTTTTTACCATCGGACGGCACTCCTAGGCGTACGGCTAGAGAGAGGAGGCAACCGAAGCGATGGGATTACAAATTAGATCTCCCATTTCCCACTTTGTTTTTTTTGCTTTTTCTTCAACTTATTTAGGCAGTACAAGTAGCAGTATTTCTTTAAGGAAAAAAAGTGTTAGATATTTATAAGGTTCAAAAAGACGCGCGCCTCGGACTATTGGCGCGCTAGCGTTAGAGTCGACCATTATGCGTCGGTCGACAGGCGAGAAGGGAGAACTCGTGGGTGAGCGGCACGCACGTTCGCGTTCGTAGTCACTCGCGTCGAGCCTTGCGAAAGAATAGCACCGATACTGCGATAGAAATACAAATTAAGTTACGAGTGATCATATAGCAAGAGTCTCGTTATCTGTTTCCTATTCTCCGCATACATAACAATTCCTTTTACATATTTTAGTACTTACCTTGCAGATAACCAGTGAGCATTAGACGGTCGTTCACGAAATTTGCTTAGAACGCTTACCGCATAACTGAGATTTGGCCTAGTAGCCACAGCAAGGTACATCAGTGAACCTATCAGTTGTCTGTATAGAACATTTGCAATTGGTCCAGGATCTCTATTTTCATCGTACTTGCTGACTAGCCTGGTTGCATCGGTGTCTGTACAGGATTACACTCCATCATTTGAAACTTTTCTAATACTGCCTTTGCATAGGCCGTTTAAATTAGATAAATCTTCTTTAAGTTTTTGTCACAAGTTATTTCAATTTCTAAGTAATAATTTGCTAAAGAACTTGTTATTTCAAATTCTCCACTTATTGCGTCAAGTAATTTCTTGATTTCAGTATTGGATCGTCCCAGAATCAATTTATCATCAACCTAAAGTGTCATGTAAATGTCTCTATTGTCACTTAAGTACACGCATGGGTCTGCGTTGGTTTCAGTCCAAATTTCTTTATGAATATATCGAATCTTGAATGCCATGCCCGTGGAGTTTGTGGAAGCCGATACAGCGCTTTATTAATCCTGCAAACGTGTTCAGTACCATTATCAAAGTCAGTTGATTGCTCCATAAAAATGTATTCTTCCAGTTCGCCATTCAGAAAAGCCGACTTAGCATCCACTTGATACAACTCGAAATCATTTGCGGCTGCTATTGTTGATAAAATTCTAATTGATTCCAAACGTGCAACTGGGGAAAACGTTTGATTAAAATCAATGTCTTCTTGCAGTGAACATTTTTTGATAACGAGTTGTGATTTATATTTGTCTAGTAATCTATCTGGGTTAGTTTTTATGCAAAGAACTTATCTATTTTTTATTGGTTTTGCAATTTCATGAGGGTTCAACAAGTGTGTATGTATTATTTTCCTTCAAAACCTTTACTTCCAAGTTCATTGATTGCTCCCATTGATCCTTATCCGATAGTGTTCTAGCTTTTTCAACTGTTTGTGGAATTATAAGGTTTGCCATAAACGCTGTTGCACTCATAGCTAGATGTGTATTTGCTTTACTTTGCTGGGTTCGGTTGCTAACGAATTCCTCATGTTCAGCTTCATTAACTTGTTTCCTTGTACGTGATGCAATACCTTGAATATGTTCAATAGCCGTAAATGTAAACTCTTTAAGAGTTCAATAATTTTTACTTTAGGATATGTTTTAACATTTGATTTATCAATATCCATTAGTACAAGGACTGCTTGTTATTTGGAAATTGGCTCAATAATAACTCCATCTCGACTTATTTCCACTTGATTAGTGTCTGGTAACCATAGTATGTAAATTTTACGTTTTGGTTCGTAACCTACAAGAATCATTTGCTTATTTTTTGGTTCGAACTTAGAACGGAATCTTTCATTAATAATGGGTATAACCTTTATTTCCTTAGACTCTGAGTATCTCAATATTTGGCTTTTTACCGGTCTATAGTTCAGCAGGTGTTTTTCCATTGAGTCGTTTCAATGGAACATGTTTCAAATTAATGCTGCGGTTTTACATGCCTCAGCCTATAATGCTTGTAGCAAACCAACACCATTCAGCATTGAATGCGCCATCTCCACTATCCGGTTTTGACGTTCAACTTGTCTACTTTGAGCTGCACAGTAGTAGAGTAGAGAATTCATGTACAATCGAATGTTTGCGTAGCAATGCCTTTATTTCTTTGCTCGTGAATTTCTTAGCGTTATCTGATCTTACACGACGTATTTCATGTCCGGCTGCCTTGGCTTCGCTGATCATGTCTGCTATTCGCTTCACTATTTCATCCTTTGTCTTAAATGCATGTACGTTGACAATATAATCATTGCAAAATACAGCTAATAATTTATTTCTACCAAACTTTCAACGCTCATAGGACCGCAAATAACAAAATGGATTAATTCAGCAGGTTTCAAACTACGAGTATCGCTTTTATTAAAAAGTTTACAACAGCGTTTACCAAAAACGCACACTTCACAAAATTTATTATCGCTTTTGCTATCTTCAATATTTGTGACTATCATTCCATTGACTGCAGCACCTTTCGCCATTTATCGGATAGTTTTATAACTACAATGACTGCAACGCTCATGCCATATCTGATATGACGTTCCAGATTCTGCAACATTTGCCTGTAACTAAACCTGAGTTTCAAAATGTAATGCATACAATCGATCAGATACTTGCAAAGCGATAGCTATAACTTTATTTTTCATTAACTTTAGACTGGTTTTGCCAACTTTTGCTTTGATTCCTTTATCACTTACTGAATCTAAACTAAATAAATTACATTTGATTTTGGGTACGTATAATACATTAAGCAAACAATGCTTAATAGGCTCATTATCAACATGCGCACAAACATGAACAGAGCCATAACCTTTTGCGTATACAATATCGTTATTTTCTACCGTTGTAACAAACCGCCTTGTCGTTGCCCTCTCGGACCATCCATCGTTCCGCGCTGTCCGACTAAACATCCGCCGGACAGCCAAACAACCAACGCACGGCGCCAACAAATATTTCCACCATTGGCGTAGCGCGCGAACACGCATCCGTGCGTCGAGAGTATTTCCGCGCGCACGCGTCTGAGAAGCGAGCGAAATGGCGGTCGCTGCCGATCTCGAGCGGCGAGGATTCCCTCTCCGAACTGTCCATCCCCCGTGCCGCCCCTCCTCTCGAGATTCGGCTATATAAGCGCCGCCGCTTCTACGAACAGGGCTTCTTCTATCCGGTCGTCCTGTCTGAAAAGATGACGCAAACCTTTTAGCTCCGATCCAAAATCAAGTGAACTTGGTTTCTTCCGACAAATTTCGGCGACGAGCTTCCTGACCGCCTCCGTTTCTGCGGGCTCAAGCGCCTTGAGCTCAACCAAAAAATTCGTGGACCGGAGAAACCACTATCCTCTCCGTCAGCATCGACTCACGATCTGGGGTGTGGAGTTCCGCCCCTTCACCAAGAGATCTTGGCATGAGTCGTTGTCACTGCCATAACAAGAACGCGGTATTAACCGATACGCGATCGCACCGTACTGTACAGCTGTACCGCGCGCACGCGTTATATTGTCACCAGGCCCGCGCGCCCATGGCCGCGGTCTTCAGCAAGGCCGCGCCAACTTGTAAATAGGGATTCCGAGTTCGGAGAAATTTGTCTCGGAATCACCTGCGTGTACATACTCCGCGATTATTCTCCGTCGTTCTTCCGTCCGCGCGTAATTATTATATCAATCCGTCCGTCCGAGTGCTGCAATTCTTTCCCATCCGTCCGCGTGTTATTTTTCCGTTTCGTCTGACCGCGCGTAGAAATAAGTTCTCCGTCACGTCCGTCTGAGCGTCATCTCCATTTGTCCGTCCGCGCGCTGCTTTTGCGAAGATTGCGTTGTATATTCTTTTATGTTCACAATAAACTGATTTACTCTGTCATTATTAAAAACACGTCTAGTTCTCTCGGCGACCTACCCGCGTCCTCGTCCACCAAATCAACACCGTCCGTGCGCGAAATCAGGTTACACTGTGATAGCCATTTGATTATTGTTGAAGGGCTTGAACTCATACAACCAGTCTTTATTCATTGTCATGTGGTGCGACGCTCCTGAATCTGCTAGCCAATCTTGTTTAAAATTTCCACTAATGTCTGAAGCCATCATCAGTGACAAACTGTTTTCCGTTGATGCACTTACTGTTTGTTGTATTCCTTGTTTTGCCTTCAGTTTTTTGCAGTCTCGTTTCAGATAACCCTTTTTGTTGCAGTGATAACATTCACGTGTTTTCTTCGGCTTTTTCTTGTTGTTTTTGAATTTTGCCTTAGCTGACAGAGGTTAATTTTCGTCGAATGATGTCAAATCAATACCATTAGAGGCTTCGATCATTATTAACTGCTCTCTTAATTTTTCAAATGTTAGCGTAGTTCCAGCAACGGCTTGAATCATATATGTTTGCTTGAAATGATCAAATCTTGACGGAAGATCGTTTATTATCTTTGTGCTGTGTTTATGATTTTATCACCGGACGTTTTCTGCTCGTACATGAACTTAATCTTTTTCCAGACTTTATGTGCTGATGTGCACAAATTGCTGCGTGATTGTCGTCGCTCAAACGACACGCTCAAACCACACGTTAATATGCGAGATGCTTTATTATTCGTTCCATTCCATAACCGCTTTACTTCGTCCGAACAGCCGTTCCTCTGACGCATTCACAATCAAAAGCACTCCTAAGCTTCTGGCACAAGATTTTATTTCGAATGAGCATCTTTGATATGTGGCTTTCGATAAGGCAGGCAACTTGAAGTCATCGACTTTGTTTCTCATTTTTGAATTCAAAAAATTGACGTTTACAAGACTAACCTTTTCGCAATTTTACTTATACTCTTAGTCACAGCGTGAACTTAACTGAGCACATAACCTGTTAGTATTTTATATGATGAACGCAATGGAATTTGTATTAAGAGATATTTATTAGAACTGAGCAAAATGTGCACATGTAACAGAACAAAAACGTGTGATTAGCAAAAGGTAACAAAACCGTTGGTCTCAATACAATGTAATAGTCGATTAGGCGTATAGCGGCGCACGAAAACTAACTAAACAAAAAAACGACATCTATATACTAGTAATTCTTAAAATGTTACGTATAGAGTGACTACAGAGCACGCTATCTCAACACTCAGCAATGGAAAAATGCATGTCAAATGAGGGGAAGATCTCCTTTTAGCAATGGTGTATATCAATGATACTCGTTGCCTCACGGAATCCTGAATTATCCTGTAACAAACCGCCTTTCGACGCTCCCCTCCCCCTCGGACCACCCACCGTCTCAGCCGTCCGGCCGAACACCCGCCGGACCGCAAAAATCGGCGCGTAAGCGTCTAATAAAATCTAGCAGGCTCGAGCGAGCGAGTGAACGCATTCGCGCGTCTTGCATCTCCGCGCGCACGCGCTCTTGTTCCGTCGCCGTTCGCAGCCACGCACGCGCGGGCGCGATCCGATCCGAGATACTCGGAATCGAGTGGCGAAGATGCTGCTTCTGTACCGTTCCGTCGGACCACTCCGCACATCCCTTCTTCTCGATTCCCGCGTATATAAAGACTGCAATCGCCGGCCGAAGAAGATCTTTTCTGCTTCTGACCAGTCTACCGAGCAGAAAATACTTAGGTCGAGGACGAGATCGAGCGCCTCGGTCTCAGTCAAGCCGCTTGACTCTCGATCTCTCCCGCTACCGATCTGAGCCGACATCCTCACACGTCACCGCGGGCTCAAGATAACTTGGGCCCCGTAAAGCAAGGCCCTTGACGCAAGGCGTTCTTTGCCGCATCCCGAGTTCGGTGCTACCACGCGTAAGGGGGTACGATGCTCCGTGCCTCGACTAAACGCACTTGGCGTGGGCTAGTGCCACTCAGCGATTTCACCAGCGGTATTAACCGCCTCGCGACGGGCCGCGCGCAATCGAACTTCGAAACGCACGGATCCGTGTACGCGCCGCGTCCCGCTGTACCGCACTACGCGCCGCGCCACAAAACGATTTCACGGCCGCGACAACAAGGCCGCCGTCTCGGAGAGCCCTGACATCGGAATTCCGAGAAACAAGCTCGACGCCGTTCCGCCGCGAAACACGTCTCGCGACACAGATGCGCTGTAAATAAACTGTACTTAGTCGATCCGTTTTCACGTCCGCGCAAAACACATTGTCACGTCTGTCCTTTGCGCGCTTAGATTATTCTGTATTACGATATTATTTCTATCCGTTTTGTTTACTGTCCGATTGATGTCTTTTCTGTTCTCATTTATCATGCTTATGTTCATTTAATAAACACCATTAGTTATTAAGCCTAAAACCGAGTCTAATTCCTTCGGTGACCCTTCGCGTTCCCGCCCAATCACCGTCTGTGCGCGAAGCGAGGTCGTTACAATCTTTATGATTAAAACAGGAAATGTCAAATGAATTCGATATAAAGGTAAAATATTGATTAATATAATTTTTAATAATAAAATTTATTAAAAAATATTACAATTTTAAGTTTCTTTATTAAAAAATACTTTAATACTTCAAAAAAATATTTTTCTATTTATTTTATTAAAATTATTATATTATATCTTTTTATATAAAGAAATTCTAAAATTGTTACTCGAAGTGATCGTTAATTACTTGCTCAAGTTTCATCGATTAAGTGAATAAATTGTGTATTGTAATACACTGTGATATTGAAATATAATACTAAAGTAATAATTTACAAGAGGATCAAGAAAACTTTTATCTATCTCATCGTGGAGGCAATTAAATTGCTGTACAGAATAATACGTAAACATATATAATAAACACGTCCAAACATGTTCACGCAAGCACTCTCTCTCTCTCTCTCTCTCTCTCTCTCTCTCTCTCTCTCTCTCTCTCTCTCTCTCCCTCCCTCTCTGTGATAAGAAAAATGCTACTGTTTCTAAAAACTCGAGATGTAAATACTATTGTAAATTTTGTGCAATTCTTTGTTTGATCCGATCAAACACATTCCTGTCGTTAGATATTTACTTTGTATTAATTAACAAATAAAGTTCGTCCCCTTGTATCTTATTCACGCCTTCGTTATTCACTGCGGAAACCTACAGTTCCTACAGTATATTTATTAAATGTAAAAAATAATTAGAAATTAGTTAATTTGTAAATTAGAAAAATTATCAATGCACTCGAGCATGATTTCATTATCAGTCGATTCTATGAAGTGATGTGTTTGTACTTGACCTTGTTGAAGAAAGGCCAAAAAAGAAAAAAATGTACTCACCGTTTGTAGGAATTCGGGATTGTGCAGAACTCGTCCAGCATGTGGTCCAAATCGGTCGTCACAGAATTAAGCAGCTAAAAGACAAAAGTAGAAAAAAGGGTTAGGATCAGTGAGACAATATAGCAGTTTGATAAAAGATTATCATTCTATCAACCAACGTCCGGCTGATCAATAATGCTGCTTAAATTGTAAAGACAAAATCACATTGCTGTGTAAATTGCGATATTTCGTTATAATTCGTATAACAAAACTTACGGAATTAAATAACAAAATAGAGAAGAAAGATAATATGGCACACAGTCTTATTTTTTTATATTTGATGTCTTTATAATACAAATGTAGCTTGAATCAAACAGAATGAATTTCATGATCACATATAGGATTAAGATTATTTGTTTCTATACGATAAAATTGAAATTATACACTAACTCCACATTAAAATATGCGTATGTAACGCTGGTACTTTTCAGTGCGGCGGAATATTGGAATAGGTTGCTCGGATGTGCTCGCCGGGTGCCAGGGTTTTCAGTAATAATAACTCCGTGTTTTGGGTACAAAGATACAAACGTGAAAATATATTTGTTAAATGTCGTTTGAATACACAAATAATCCACCCGAGTGCTCGGTTGAACAACGATCGGACCCGCGCAACGCAAATGAATGACAATTAGTCGGGACGGACAGAAATGTAATTCACTATGCAAATGAATATTTAAACAAAAGAACGGATTCGGATAACTAAAGAGAACTAACGGACGGACTCGTATTATGCTCTATGCGCTCGGAGTTAATAATCGGAGTTGCTATGAAGCGGTGAACTTAAAGTGCGGTTAAACGGGCCGTGATTGGCTCGCGCGACGGCCGGTCGCGATCGCGAAGTCGACGGCGCGTGGTGTAGCGGACGATTCGGCGATACGCGAGGGTGGTCGACGTTCAGAGACCTAAGTGGTTTTATCCCATGGGGTGTTGTCACCCCGTAGGGGGTAGGTTTACAAATTAAGCCGGGGAACGGCGTCAAGTATTCCCGACGACGGGGTTGGTCTCGAGAATCGCCAAGAATGGACGTGCGGGACGGACGGTTCCTATTGGCCGAGAATACCTAGCCGCGGGAACGACGAGTAAGCCCGTCGTTGACGGAGGATGGCCGAGTATTCCCAGCCGTTAGGAACGCCAAGTATGCCCGTCGTGAGATAGTTGGAACGAGAATACTCAGGCTAGGAAGCGCCGAGGATATCCGGCGTAGGAGAGGAGTAGGTGCGAGATCGGTGGCTCGGAGTGATCTGACTTCGACTGCCCATTGTCGGCTCATATATCGGTCTGCGTGGTCGGACGCACCAGTTAGCGCGCGCGGTTGAGCCGGCCGGAGTGGGAACGCTTGCCGAACGCGGCGTGTGGCACTCATGGTAGCGCGTGATCGCGGCAAGGTTAGCCGCAGGGGGTACAAACTCCTATTCTAGATAGGAGACATGTATACAGTAGTGCCATCTGTCTCTGGACTCGGATGTAGTTGAACTAAAATAGATCACGTGATACGGAGTGGGAGTACACGCCAACCCAAAGAATATCTCATTATTTTTTGACGCCAACCGAACAAGTCTCAGCAAGTTTAAGCAAACCCAAATGAGTGAGAGTGAGCAAGAACAGGCAATAAAAACAAAGGTAATTATCAATATAATTATCTATCATTTTTATCACTAACGGGTAGTAATAACAATAATAATAACAGTAGAAGCAATAATAGTATATTAATTTAGTGCTCAATCTAACCTAGTTTATCTCTATTTTCTTTGATTATTTTCTTTGATATTTAACTAAATATTTTTCTTATATTTATGTTATATCTACTTATAATTTGTTTTATATTTTTATAATTATAACTAATTTAATTATAATAGATCTATAATTAACATATAATAATAATATTAGTATATACTTACATATATTTAAGTTGCATATTTTGCATGTTAATGGTTACATGATTAGTTTATTAATAAAATATATTAAATTTTCTTACAATTAACAAAAATGGTGTGGAAATGTTACGTGCCGGGATGCACGTCATCAGCAAGAGTCCCGAGTCATAAGCTTCCCACCCAACATATTAAAATGCAGGCTTGCTTAAAAACAATCAGATTAGACAACTTGATAAGTAAGTAATTGCTTGAATAAATTATGTCAAATATTTTTTTGTATTTAAAAATTTAAACAATTTTTTATGTTACAGATGCACCGAAAAATGTCACAGCTAAATTAAGAATTTGCACTTTACATTTCCCCGAAGAGATGTTAAAACCATATGGGCAGAAGCGATGTCTCAAAGACAATGCAATGCCAATATTGTTTTTAAATGCAAATGTGGCAAATGGTGCCAATCAGTTTTACTGACCATGGTACTATTGCTACATTGCAACCTTCGGATGATGTTGAAGGCAATTCTGATTTTGTGCCAGTAGCATCAACGTCAACAGCCGAACAAGTACAGCTTACTGATAAAATAAAATACATGAACATCACTAAAGACATTGTTCCAAGAAGAATCACCCAGCTTCGAGCCAAAGTACGACGCTATAGAAAACTGCTGTCCAAAAGGAACAAAACTATTTCTAAATATAAAGAAAAGGAAAAGGATATACGTCGTCGCAGAACTTGGGAAGATGTTACTGCGAATTTGTCCGGCGTTCAAAAAACATTCTTTGAGATGATTTCTTGTAATTTTTCTCATGCACCAGAGGTATGCTCATTAATTAATAAAAAGTTATTTCTGGGAAAATTTTTTTATTTATATGATCATGCACAGATAGCACAGAGATTTAAAAAGAAATAAAAAAAAAAGAATTCTGATATCAATTCAAAATTTATTCTGAGATGCAAACAAAATTTTTTTTGTTTTTTTTTTATCTCAAAATAAATTCTAAATTGATGACATAAGCTTGAATTCTTTTTTAATTCTCTGTACTATCTGGGCATATAATTAAATAGGAAATATGTGTAATTAATTATTTTAATATATATGGGCAAATGTTATATCTATAATTATATATTATATTAATATACAATAATATATGATTAGATATAACATAAGCCCATATATATTAAAAAAATTTTTCCGGTATACAAGAGGTTAAAAAGGTAGTATTTTTCGTACATATATATTTTTTTATATAAATTAGTTTTATTTTTAAATGTTATTAATAATATATTTGTTTAATATATATGCTTAAAGTAGTGCTTTATATATGTATAACAGTATTTTACATATAGTAGTTGCTTTATATATTCATAATTTGTAATTTTTAGATAAATATTTATGAATATATTTTTTAAAAATGTATCCGTATATTTGTAATATATTCATAATATGTTGAATGCTGTAAGAGCTAATTATCCCCGCAAGGAATATAAAAATAGATACAATAACATAATCAAATTATATTTTTTTAGTATATACTTGTAATAGTGAAAATTTTATTCCGGCATGTTTATTTACATGTACAAAATTCATTGTAGTACACTGCATGCATGCTTATATGTGCTTATAAATTTGTCTTTAGCAATTTAGTAAGCAATGTAATTAAGTGTTTCATCTATCATTAAGTACATCACATACTAAGTGTATTGTAAGTATTATTTCAGGTAATATTCCAGAATTTTGAAGGAATCTGTACATATAGAATGTATTTGAAGAGAATAAAAGAAATTTGTTGTATTTGATAATACAACAAACTTCTTTTATTTGTGCTCTTATTTTTAGAAAAATAAGACTCTCAATGCCTCTAGGAAAGTAAGGTTCTCATTTGTCCCATCAATATTAATATCATTGAATGACAAATGTGATAACAAAGAAAGTAATAATTACTTCGTGGAAGAAATGCAAACGGTACGGATGTCAGGCGACTTTCAGAAATCCGTAATGCTAGAAGAAGTGAGTTTCACTGTAACTGTAACGTCGTTTTTTTTTCTTGACATCGGTGTTTTGTATCTGCTCGATTTCTATTGTCAATTTGTTGTCATGTTAACAAATTTTGTTATATATTTGTGATATTCCGTCGCTTCATCATCTTATATAATACCCTGCATAAAATTTTTATATGCCTTTTGCTGGCACAATTTATTAACTTTGAACTTTGTTCAAATAATAGACTCTTGCTTGAGTGGAGGTAAAATTATAAAAAATAAATATTACAAATATTAAATATTTTTAATTTTATAATATGTTAACACAATATTCCATTATGTAATTATAAATTTATTTCTTTGCGTGATTTTTCAGCACATTTTTTTTAGAAAATTTTGTCTATGCATGCACGAATATTAATATTTTTAGTAGTGTAGAAGAAACCACATCTGATTGCTAATTATAATTTGTTAATATAAAGATATACCGAAAACTGAAACTTTGGAATTTTATTTATATTTATACAGTATATATATATATATATATATATATATATATATATACTGTCACGTATTTTCCTGACGCCGGAGAGCAACGGTGAAATACGCGATCAAACAACGGAATAACTCGCGAAACACGCGCGGAAGCGACGAACGAACTGAGAAACACCAAACGCTCGCACCAAATCGCGAGATTGGGCGCCAGACGCGATGATACCGGTCGCGTCTCCGGGTTCACTTTTCAACTCTAAACACGGATTCACAACACGCGAGAACGCGTCATGCCGAAACGCGAAATCGTCGCTCGCACGTGGCCAGCTAGCTCCTCTAACCGGTAGAGGGGCGGAGTAGCGGAAACAGGGACGAAGCGGCTCTCTCACGGAAGGAGACGGGTAGGCGAGAAATCAAGCAAAATCAGGCCGATGTAACAGATAGAGATCACATATATTGCAGTGCATGATAGAGACGGCATACAATAAAGAAAAAAAAGAATAGGGGTTAACGTAAGACAGAAATACCGAGCGATAAGGAGTTAACAACAGAAATTAATAAGCCGGACACGGGAATTATCTCAGCTCATATCATAATTACGCCACACGCGCCGATCACGACGACTGGCTCCGCGCGAAGCGCGGCTGCCAATCACGCGCGTTCTGAACGGCGCGGCAAGTACGTGAACGCCGAGTCTTCGCTAAGGCGAATTCCGCAGCAATTCCGAGACAAAGTACGCTCTGCAAAAAGAGTCGCGCCGACGACAACGCAGTCGCGGGAAACGCACTACAAAATTAACAGAACAAGCGCGACACGCCAATTCACCGATATCTCAGGCGGCCGTATGATCACGGCCGTAACACGACTCACGCACGTGCGCCGCTTTGCGGCTTCCCGGGAAGCCGGTCGTTCGCGAGCTTCTACGGCGGGACGGCTCAAACACACGCGGCAGCCGATAGCTGGGTGCCTTGACGAGGTCTCGGGCTTGAGGTGGAGGACCAGCCAAACACTAAGAAGCAAGGTGCGTTCAATCGCCACGCGGCGGACGCACTCGCACACTAACCTAATGGCTCCACCTCAGAACGCGAGCCGGTTGACACCGACAGCTCGTGGCTTTACACAGCAGTTAATCGGGTCACCTCGACTTCAGCACGGTTCTTTCTCCGCTCCTCGATCCGCGGGGCTTGTCCGGGCCTGGCACACTCTACGATAGCCGCTCCCGATATCTCCAGCCGATATCTCGCACGCTCGCTCACGCTTTGCACAGCAGGGATCGCCGGGTCGCACGCAAAAGCCGAGAGGATCGCGCTCGATGCGCGATCGATGAGCGCTACCCCTCCCACAGGGTGCGCGATATCCTTGCGCCTAGCGGCGCGACCTATCAGCGGCCGCCCTTATCTAGCCGTGACGTCACGGTAGCGCAGTGTCGGGTCTCCGCAGGTATCGTGCGGTCCCCGTCGGCATCCAACATCCTCGTCACTCTCGTCGTCCTCGCGGCCGACAGCCGCAGACTTTTCCTGCGACGATTCCTTGCCGCTACCCTTCTCGATGGACAGCCGGCATTCGACGGCCCTCGTCCTGGCCGTTCGTCCGCCCCAGCCTGCCCATCAGCCATACCATTGGCGAACCTCTTTTGCGTGGCGCTTATCTGTCGCCACGTCTTGTCTCCTCCTCTCCGTCGGCGTTTTCCTGTGCGCCGACCCTGGACGATCGCCCTCTCCTTTTCCGGTCGCGGTCTGTCTCCCTCGCCGCTGCTGGTCCTTAGGCGGCGTTTGTCGAGGTGCCCGCGGTTACATGAAATAAACCGCGAATGAGTAAATAAAATAAGACGCGACGCAGTCCCGCCGGAGATTTCGCTCTCTCGCTGAGTGCCCGACCCGGTCATAGGCGCCTCCTTGCGCGACGCTCAGGCGGAAGACGGAGTGGCGAGGCAGCTAAAACTGCCACATCACAATACATATATAGGTACGCGCACACGCACGCACGAGGGAATGCAAGGGGATGGGTCGTAGGGCCTACGCTGTGTGTGTGTGTTTGTGTTTATGTGTAATTATATATGTAGTTATTACTTTATTACAAGTGCATGGACCCTACAACTCGTCAATTTCGCAGTATTTTATGATTCCAAACCATCACGTGTAAGTGTATATGTGAAATCTTAACACTTAATCGTCAATTGAAGTATCAATGTCGTTTAAACTTTTATTGACAAAATTATCAGCAATCATATACTTTTGAAAGTCTTTCATTGAAAGAATGCGTGAATGCGTTCACGACATGAATATGCACGTTTAAAAAGATATTCCGCGAGATAGAAAATTAAGTGCGGTTGTCTTATGCAGTTTTTTGAAACATTGCTACGTATTTCTCGCCAGGTACGTTCGATAGCTTGCGTGTGTGTACCTGTATCTGGATCTACAAAATTGATAGACTGATTTACGGACAAATGCTTATAATTTTCTAACGGTAAACAATTATATGATTTCCATTTGTCCGACATAATTGTCGTACCAGGAAATATCCACTTTTTAATACACTTTAATAGTGTATTGGCAGTACGGTCTTCAACAGGCACAAGAAAATTAGTTTTGTGCCTCGTTCATAGCCTCCAAAAACTCATTTTCCAGTAAATAGACGTCCACGGTTATATTTATGCTTTCCAAATTTTGCTTCGTCTATTTCAACGATTACACCGGGCCGACCTAATTTTTGAAAATTATGTTTAATCTAATACACACACAATTTTCGACAGTACCTACTCGAGTTAATCATCATTTCTGCTGACAAACCAAGATCTTCGCGAATATAATTGTATCTTGGAACAGGGATCCACAAAAAATATGCAATGAATTTAACGGCTGTTGAAATTGGTAAACGTACAAAGTGGAACCATGTGTTCGATTTTGTTGATTGAAAGAAATCAGTTTACTGATTTCCTTTTCTTTTTATTCACCATTACAGTACTTCTCTTTTAACAACAAAATACTAATGTCTTCAGATTCAAAATTATATTTGTACCACATATCGGACATTAAACTTTTTCATTAAATATATAATATGAAATAAAAAATTGAATGCACCATTTTTCGTCATGGACATTATGTATAAACTCACTATGAGTAGAAATGTTCATCTTCAAATAAAAACATAGAAGAGAGTAATAGATGAAAGAATAAAAAGAAAATAGATTTGCTTGTACTTGTCCCGATATATATATATATATATATATATATATATATATATATACACATCAAAAAGATCTTTACTTACGAGTTGTGTGGCGATTGGTGAGCTCCCCCATTACTCATCTAGTGAGTTCGTGGTCTAGAGAAGCCGAGCACATTCGTTGTCGCCTTGTGCTGCTCACTTGTCTTAGTTCGTCGTTGTGACACACATACGCTTGTCAGCTCTTGCGTAGTTAACACGTTCCTTTGTTTGCGAATTCTTAGTGTTAGTTTATGTTATCCTGTAATACAGTACCCTTAATAAATTTGTATTGTAACATGAACAATAGTGCACTCATTAGTCGAAACACTTAATTCTCATGGGCATTTGTCTACAATTGATGACCCCGACGTGTTGTCGTAGTTTGCGTAATGCCCGTTTTTTCTTCCTCTTTAAAAACTTTTTTGCGAGGTCCGTCGCGTGCCTTCCGTACAGAGACGGGCGCTACGCGATGGTTTTTTGTCTGTTGCAGATGAAAATTACCGCTTGTTTAGGATTGTGACGCATATTTAGTGAGACTGTAAAAGTTCACGTGCCAATTTTCAAGTTTATGTGCCGGCCAGCAAAGCCATTCGTACAGCGGCACGCCAGTGGACGAGGCCGTTACAGCCATAGTGTTTCTACAGGCCTGTTCAACGGATTTTCTTCCCTGACGTGGTCGTTTCTGACCCATCGGCTGGCTTCATTTTGTTAAGCGTTTCATCGCAGCTCATCGCAGCCCGTCGCAGTTCATTGCAGCCGCCGAGATTTTTGTTCTCCCTTAGCAACAGGCGCCTTGCGCCATTAGTCGAAAGCGTAAGAGACGACGCGCCATTTTCCGAAGCTATTCTTGCCATTTCGTCGCTGAGGTAGCCCGTCCACCGGGAAATCATCCCAGGCGAGGTTGTTCCCAACCCGTCGGCGAGCTTCACCTTACCCAGCAAATCGTCGCTGCTATCGCAAATTTCGAGATCTTTGTCATATAACGTACTGTCTAATTTCCTTTGTTATTAGTGCACGCGTTCCGCCATTTGTAATAACCGCCGTTTGAAAATTGCGCCTAACAACTACACGCATAGCTCGCATATTCAACGTACTGCGTTTATGTGGCATAGCGTCTCCTTGGTATTACGCTTTTCGCCGTGTTGCTATCATTCTTTCATGCTAGTATTTTAACGCTTTCTGTTGTTATCGCTAGTGTCGTGACATAAGTTCATCGTCACCATGTCTGACTCGCCGCGTGTGGAATCAAATTGCGTATCCTAAATTCCGCCATTTTCGAAGAGCAAACATGGTTTCTGCAAGTCGAAGCGTCATTGTGCATTCCCGGAATTATAGTAGACCAGACGAAAGTGGATTATTTGTTAACGGGCGTTAACACCGAAGTAGTTGCACATATTGCGGATTTACTTAAGGCGGATCAACTGCCTGATAATTTGTTCGAGCAACTTAAAGAGCGCATTTTATCCGTTTATGCGGTGTCATCCAAATCTCATTTGAAAAGCCTTTTTAAAGGTCAAGTGCTTGGCGATCAAAAACCATCGCATCTTCTATATCATATAAAGAATCCTAATAATGGTTAATGCAGCTCAGCGGTTCTGAAATCTTTGTTTATTGAGCAGTTGCCTGATTCTCACAAAGCAATATTGGCCGCGATTAACGAGCAAAACTTGCAGAAACTGATGGAAATAGTGGATAGAATTCCCAAGTCTAATAGTCCTGGTACCTCGGTAGTGCCGCTCGTTGCTTTTGTAAATAAATCAGAGGACGCTGTACCTTCATCCAGCGTCGATAAGCAACTTAACAGATTGCCAAATAGCTCGCGCTTCTTAACAAAGTGTTTTTAAATTGTGACGCAATCGATCTTCGTTCCAAGGCTGTTCTCGCGCGCGTTCACAAGACTCAAAAAGATCAGACAAAAAGTCAGGCTTTTGTTACATTCATCGTAAATACGGGACGAACACGACATCCTGTCGTAATCCATGCTCATGGCAAGATTCGAGCGCGGAAAACTAAAACCCGCTCTTCGTACAGAGACGGTTGGGGAAAACGGGGCGACTCAAAATCGTCTTTACGTTTACGATCGCGTTACCGATCAACAATTTCTTGTTGATACAGGCGCAGAAATATCGCTCCTTCTTGCGATAAAAAAAAACGCCGTCAGAACTTAAGTTATTCGCGGCTAATAATTCCTTTATCGACACTTATGGCAAACGTTGTTTTACGTTGGATCTCGGTCTACGGCGACCTATCACATGAAATTTTCGCATAGCAGCGGTGCCTATCACAATTATCGGGGCAGATTGTTTTAATCATTATCAACTTTTGGTTGATTTACATAAGCGCCAACTTGTTGATACGTACAAGCACTAAGCTTTTTATCATAGGTGAAATTCGGTCAGTGCCTGTTTCAAGGATATCAACAATTAACCGCGAGTCTATTTTTGCGAGCGTCCTTGCGGAATTCCCAGAAATAACTGAAGTTAGCCAATTAATCCCTTCTGGATTGCGCGATATAGGACACCATATTTTAACTACAGGTTCCCCTGTCGCAAAACGTCCTCGACGTTTGGCACCAGATAAACTGACAGCGACTAAAGCCCAATTTAAACGTCTAGTAGAGTTCGGCATATGTAGGCTTTTCAGTAGGTCTTGGGTTTCACCGATTTACGTAAAAAGAGCGGTGAATGGCGTATATGTGGTGATTATTGTTGACTAAACTCAATTACCGTGCCGTATAAATAGCCCATTCCTCACTTTTACGATTTTTTTTTGCCAATCTGGCAGGTAAAACCATTTTTTCGTAAACCTTTTTAAAGCTTACCACCAAATTCCGGTGGTTAAATGGGACGTGCCTAAAATGGCCGTCATCACTCTTTCTGTGTTATTCAAATTTGTCTATATGATATTCGGTTTGCGTAACGTGGCTCAGTCATTTTAACGTTTTATTCACCGCGCTCTTAAAGATTTAGATTTCGTTTTCGTGTACATTGATGACATTCTTATTACTTCTTCAACAGAGGAAGGCATAAGAAACATCTTCCCACGGTTTTTTAAAAGCTAAAAAATTACGAGTTATTTTTAAATCCGTCTAAATGCGTTTTAAGCATCAAGTAACTTTCCTAGGACCTAGGACACACGATCAGTCGCGACAGCATTAAATTGATTCCCAAAAGAGTAGCCGCCATTGAAAACTTCCCTAAATCACGTACTAACGTCGATCTTCGTCGATTATTAGGCGCTTTAAACTTTTATAGGTGTAGCTTACCTCAGGTAGCGTGCGTTCAGACTCCGCTTCACGTCTGTCTTAAAGACTCGCGAAAGAACGATAAGAGCGAAATTATCGATGGACTCCCGATGCTGAAAATGCGTTCGTTGCAGCTAAATTTCAACTGGCCAAAGCAGTTTTCCTAGCGCATCCGTCCGCTAACGCAGGGACTTGTTTAGTTACTGATGCCTCAGACTTTGCAATGGGGGCGGTTCTCGAGCAAAAAATTAATAACATGTGGAATCTATCTCTTTTCTCTAAATCTTAAATTAATCACAACGCGTATGATCGTGAACTTACCGCGATTTACGAATCGATAAAATTTTTTCAACATTTTTTTGAAAGTCAAAATTTTAAGATCTTAATTGATCACAAACCCTTGACTTTTACATTTAAGCAACGCTCGGATGAAGCCTCCCCAAGGCAATTGCAACAACTATCGTTTATAGCACAATTTTCCACTAACATCGATTACCTTCCAGGTCCCGATAACGTAGTAGCTGACGGTCTATCGCGTATTGAAGTACTTCGCTTACCCATCGAGTTTAAAAATTTACTAGCTTCCGATCTTCTTTTAAGTTAAAAAAATTTGGAGTCTAACACAAAGCTCTATTGCAAATTGTCCGGAGAGTCTATTCGTCCGTACATTCCAGCATCTTTCAGGAAACAAGTTTTTGAATTATTCCATAATTCCGCCCATCCAAATGCTAAGGTCACAGACCGTATAATACGTCAACATTTGGTCTAACCTACATCGTGACGTTACTAAATAGGCACATAGCTGCTTAGATTGTAAGAAATCAAATCATTTTGCGCCATATCAAACAAATTCCTGCTTCTTTCACGGCAATTTTACTGGCGCAACGTTACGTGTGTGTGTCCGTCCATGTACATTTCTGTTGATTAAAATTACGAATATGAGCTCCAGAAAGCAAGCAAGAAGACGATCAGCGATCAATTTTGTATCTTTCTGACGTCTCATCCACCTAGAAGAGAGCGGGAAAACAGCCACTATCGTCGAGAGCTTACCCGAGTATCCCTAAGGTCTATGAGGGCAGGTTGTACCGCCCTCACTTTTTTCTTGCGGAACACGCACCGTCGAGAAATCTACTTGATTTGACTTTGCTAGGGTTCCGGCATTTTTTAGGCAGCATAGGGGCTGCCGCACTGATCATCGTGCGAGAATGGACGTAAGGGCGTTTATTGGCAACAGAAAAACCCACAAGACAAAGGGCCCGAGACAAAGGGCCCGAGACAGAGACCATCCCCATTAAACGGGAAGCGGTCGCTCCATTTCGATTCCCAGAAGCATCAAATTAAATAGAGTGACCGCTGTTATTTTGCAAATATCGACGACGAATTCAAGTCCCGCGTCACAGAAATCACCTCAGCCATGTGATTCGCATCCCGCGAAAGTTGAACCACGAAACCGCGACCAATACAAAAGCGACGTAATTGCGATAAGTGAGGCGCGTCACCGTGGACTCTTGCAGGATTGACAATCGAGCATTACCTATGCTGCGAGCGTGCCCGATAACCATGACGAAGCGAAAAAGATAGTCAGAGAGCTCAAGAATTTCGTGCCGTACCGCTGTGGTAAGACGAAAGTTTTAATGTTATTGTAAATTCGCCAATTTTGTGGTTGAGCAGAAACGTCGAGACGTGCGGCTTATTGTCGAATTTGTTTGTTCTGATATTGCGTAATAGTATTTTTCAAATGAACACCACCGCTGCGATGTCGCCCGTTTGATCTCGCCAAATCGCGTGATAGAGTTCTCTATTTCATTGCATCTGCTAACATTACAACTAAGTTGCCATGTAATATCGTTTTATGACGTCTTGCAAAATCCGCATACTTGTGCGCTTATAATTGTATTTCCGTTTTGTAATTTTTTGTGAGAATACATTATTATTTCTGTCAAATTTCTTCTATCAATTACGCGTTTCTGTGTGTTGCGTCTGAAATACTCATTGTAATTCTTATTGTCCTCTGTGCACTTTCCTCGCAAGTTTTGCGCAAGTAAAGAGTGATTCGGATTTATCGTATGTTCGGTAGCAATTATTAGCTAATTTTCCGTCTCGACTGTAACCTTCCACGATATTGTAACGCACGATTGCACGCCGGCAATCCGAGTGCTCCACGAAAGACAACCGTATACCAAAACTTAATTCTAAATTATACCATTGTTAATTTTCTTCGTTAAATATCGCAATTGTCATTGTGTAATTATTCTCGTTCACCAATTTCCACTTGCCAGCACCAATCATCTCTTCTGCCTATTTCGTGGCTGAGCGGTTGGCTGTCAGAGCTGAGTCCACATTTTATATCATAACATATTTTTGCGCAATTCGACGTTTCGTGAAAAGAGTTACACATTCTCTCGTGTCTGGCGTCCAATTTTTTTTGTAAGTAAAATATGGATCTTTGAGTATTTCTAGCAACCAAGCCGTGGACGAACGACGAAGTTGTATTGTGTTCATGAGTACGCTCACTGGTACTGTGATTATAAATGGTTAGAGTTTTTTTACTTAATCAAATGTACAGACGCAATTGAGTAATACAGTATTTGATACAAGAGTGACTGAAAGACAAGAAAAGGCGAAAAGTCGGATTAAATAATGTGATACAATTTCGGTGATGTAGGGATTACTTTGCGCGTGGCGAATTGGTAAGATATAGTATGGGTATAACCAATGAAAAATGATAAGTTGAAAAGACGTTTATTCGACATCAATGTCGTTGATAGTTGATATTATGAAAAATGATAAATTGAAAAGACGTCTATTCGACCTCAATATTGTTGATAATTGATATTAATAAATATTTCAACAACTTTTCCCTCAAACATTTTGTTTCTATTAGATGTGGTTTTGCAAATATATAATTAACAAAAGTAATTAACGTCACTATTTATTTCTTTTCTCCAGATAACATAAAGTTAAAAATTGGATCATGTAAGACGTCTTTTAGACGTTTTTAACTCTTAAACACACCAACCCTGTAAAATACGTAAACACATTTTTGAGTCTGGGAGACTTTTTCAACTTTGAGAAGTTATAACTTTGCTTCTAATCAACATTTTTCAAGAATCTTTTCTTTCATATGGAAGTTCAGAATCTCAGAAATGTGACTGCCTAATTGATATTGTCAAAAAATGACATATTGTTAAGTTATAAAAAAAACCATTAAGCAAAAATTAGAAATTGTTCAAAAATCCATTTTTCCTTTGAAAAATCATATCTTCTCAATAAAAAATTTTTAAAGACTTTCAAATGCGGCATTTTAAAGCTGAAGAGTCGAACTTTCAAAAAAAAATTATGGTATTTTCATTCCTTTTAAAAAATACACTTATATAACAAAAAGAATATAAGATATTTTTGGGTGTCTAAAAATCTACTCTTTTTTTTAAATCATCCTTACAACAAAAAACTTTTAAAGATTTTACAGTACGTCGTTTTAAACCTAGAGTACTTTCAAAAAAAAAAAATTATGTCACTACCGTTTCTATTAAGAAATATACTTACGTAACAAGGCAAATATGAGGTATTTTTCATAAACTCAAAATGTCTAAAATTGAAAATTGATGTATTCCATACTATATTTCGGACCTACACAAAAATCCTCGTTTTTATGGCACTATACAGGGTGTCCCATTTAACTTGAGACAACTAAATATTTCGAAAAATAAGCATTGTACGAAAAAATGTCCCAAATAAACTTTTAACATTATCAAGGGGGACGTCTGCCTGTGTAAAAATTAACCCACCCCCACCGCCCCTTAGGGGTGAGGCGGGTGTCAACTTTGAAATTTCAAATGGGAACCCCCATTTTTTATTGCAGATTCGGATTCCTTGGAAAAAAATACGTAAGTTTTGTCCGAGACATTTTTTCGAATCGTGATAGATGTAATCAGTAAAAATTAGTTTTTGCCATTTTCTCTCACCATCGGGGTGCTTTATTTCGGTGAGTCCCCTCGCCTCTCACCATCGGGGTGCTTTATTTCGGTGAGTCCCCTCGCCTCTCACTATTCAATTACAATAAATGCTCGAAATGATGACCTTCCATTTCGATGCATTTATTAACTCGACCTTGGAATGCTTGTACACATGTAGAAAGTGTATCTGGCGTTATTTGTGCGCAAGCATATCTAATACGTTCCATCATGTTTTCTCGAGTATTTGGTACTTCTGTATACACTTTTTCTTTAAGGTAACCCCACAAAAAGAAATCTGGTGACGTCAGGTCTGGCGATCTGGCAGGCCAATTTACCGGACCACCTCTACCGATCCAGCAATCATTGTAATTACGATTTAACACTTCTCGTACTATTAATGAATAATGTGCTGGACAACCATCATGCTGGAACCACATATTCTGTCGCACTGCGAAAGGTACATCTTCCAACAGAATCAGTAGTTCCTCTTGCAATAAGTTACGGTATTTTTCTCCGTTCAATGTACCTTCAATAAATACGGGACCGATTAGTTTGTCACCTATGATTCCGCACCAAAGGTTAACGGACCAAGGACGCTGATGCTCAACTTCACGTAACCAGTGTGGGTTTTCCACACTCCAGTAATGCATGTTGTGACGATTAACATTGCTATGGTTCGTGAAAGTTGATTCGTCGGAGAACATTACTCGATAAAAGAATTGTGGGTCTCTTTGTATTTGTGTGAGTGCCCAATTGCAAAACACCACTCGATTATTAAAATCATCGCCATGAAGTTCCTGATGCATTGAGATATGATAGGGATGGAATTTGTGATGCTTCAGGATTCTCGAAACATGTGTACAAGCATTCCAAGGTCGAGTTAATAAATGCATCGAAATGGAAGGTCATCATTTCGAGCATTTATTGTAATTGAATAGTGAGAGGCGAGGGGACTCACCGAAATAAAGCACCCCGATGGTGAGAGGCGAGGGGACTCACCGAAATAAAGCACCCCGATGGTGAGAGGCGAGGGGACTCACCGAAATAAAGTACCCCGATGGTGAGAGGCGAGGGGACTCACCGAAATAAAAGCACCCCGATGGTGAGAGAAAATGGCAAAAACTAATTTTTACTGATTACATCTATCACGATTCGAAAAAATGTCTCGGACAAAACTTACGTATTTTTTTCCAAGGAATCCGAATCTGCAATAAAAAATGGGGGTTCCCATTTAAAATTTCAAAGTTGACACCCGCCCCACCCCTAAGGGGCGGTGGGGGTGGGTTAATTTTTACACAGGCAGACGTCCCCCTTGATAATGTTAAAAGTTTATTTGGGACATTTTTTCGTACAATGCTTATTTTTCGAAATATTTAGTTGTCTCAAGTTAAATGGGACACCCTGTATTATTTTAACTTTAGACAGAGTAACATATGCGAACGGACTTGTTTGAACGTGTTTTGTCCAGTTTTTTAACATAAGATTATTCACAAAAAAGTTTCATTCACACACTATATGGGTCGCATTGATTCTAACAAAACTTTGCTGTCGTGCCGTTCGAATTCTAGTTGACCAAAAAAGTTAATCAACTATATCAATTGAAAGAAGAGATTTCAAACTTTTTTACGTCCTGATCCAAAACTCCTATCTCATTCCGTCTTCATACAGCAAGCGTGCGAAACTTTATATGGAGTATCTCAAGCTCACTTATGTGTTTAATGGTTAATTAACTCGACTTCCTGAAATTTTTTCATATTTAATTTAATTATTGTATTATAGTAACACATAATTTCTAGTTTCATTCTTATTTAAACGAATAACAGAAAAGTTATTCCAGATGCTATTCCGCATTTGTGAAAATAGTAAAAAAACAATAATTTTATACTTTTTTATATAAATAATAATCTTTAATTATACACGAATAAATGTCAAAGCGACAAATATGAGTCAGGCGCAGTAGACGGTGCGCAAATAAAGATAATGACAATCACATGGATTTCATAAGAATTTAATTATAAATATTGCGAACGTTTCGGTTCTAGTTTTGATTCATCCTCAGCGCAAATACATTAAAAAATACGTTTTGTCTGTAGTGAAGTGGAGGGCTTTCTCGTTGAGAAGTGACATGCATTATTCTGTTATTACTGATCATAGAATTCAATCGGGTCATGAGTTTGACTGGGACGGCGTTCAGATACTTCACCATGAAAAGTTTTTTCACAAGCAACTCATCTCAGAAATGTTATACATTAATTAACAAAGAAATGGCCTTAACTTACAGTCTGACACTGAATGCCTACACCACGCTTACTTGTCAATCGTCAATAATCTATAACACGTTCTATTTATCTCAATTATTTACACGTATCAGTAAAATGTTCACAGGTCGTCACGAAGAGATCAATTCACAGCAATCGCAGAGGTTAAGCATCGTTCATCGAGATCACGACTTGGGTGAGTGGCTGCTCGAGAATTTCCGAAAAAAATGCCTGAAAATTCTTTTTTTTACGAAAAATGTTTTGTGAAATTATGGGATGGGCACGAAAAGCGGATAGGCAGGAGATCGACTGCAAGAATTATGTGAAGAACAAATCTTTTAATTGCTTAGAATTATACATAAAGGTGTGTGCGTTTGTGTGGTGTATATCGTGGCAGTGCCTGACGACACTGGTGTGTATGTGAATTTCTTGGCGCATAATAGCGCCTAAGGCCGCTCCTTCTAAGTCGAGTTAGAAGAGTCACTTCTTCCTGATCGCCTTGCGTCTCTCTGCTCTCGGACGCCCCGAAGTTGGCGGGCAAGAAGTTGGCGTCGGAGGATTAATGTCCGACTCCTCTGCGTGCGCCTGCTTCGCTGCTGGCCTGAATGATGACGATGACCTGCTTGACCGTAGGCAATGCTGTCTGGGTCGAGGCCGCAGTCCTCCGAGATGTGTGTGGATCCACCAACCATCGAGACTCTGACGTCGTTGGTAGCTCGAGTAGGATAAGCCTCCAAGGCAGCGAGGCCGTGTTGAGATCCGGCTTAGTCTCGCTGGATCGCTGGCGTGGCAGTCACGATCGAGTAGGGAGGACCTTCAATGACTTCAGGCGTTTCCGCGGCAGAATCAGAAGATATTGCCTGGATCGCCGATTCCACAGTGAAGCCGGTTAATAAAGAGTACAAAGTACTCGGAAAAAGGTTACTGCCTTTGTGCCGTGCAGAGGCCCGAACGGGGCTCACTCTACAAGAGCGTGAAGGATGGTTGGCTTGGTTCCGATCGCCCTTATATTCCCTTGTCGGATGCATTTTAACTACGAGAAAGCGACCGCGCTCGGCCGCACCGCGGCAGTAGCGCGCACTGACGCTTGGCGAACGAGCGTCCGCAGTGCCGGAGCTTGAAATGGTGGCGCCTAGTGAAACGGCCGCCACAAAATATTACAAAAATATTGTTTTGTTCATTGAGATTATGTAGTGCAATAATATAATAGTTATGTGGATATTTTGAAGAAATTATTCATAGAAAACGTTTAATAGTTGTTTAATTTTGATGACATAAAAACGTCGAATCGACCATATTTTTGATGTCTACATCAACTGGTTTTTTAAACGTCGATTTGACGACTATACAACCTGTTATTTCTCACTCAGTACAATTTCGATTCTCACATTTGCAGTACTTCGCGCAACAATCGTGTAGATGAGACAACGCAAACTATTAAAAGAATGTTGCAGTAACCAAAGAACTTCCTCAACTTCGGCACTGCAGATTATTTTTCGAAGGAGACCAGGCTATCGCTCTTTGTCTAACGCATAGATCTGTCTTTGTTTTTCGATTATTTCGCCATCTGCGAAAAGACCTGTCAACTACTATTGGACACAGTCACTGCTCTGTTTGCCATTGTTTACGTGTGCTAAGCAAAATTTGCCTTGGTAAAAATTACAGACAGAAATTGACAAAAACAGACAGAAAAAGACAGGATTTCTATCTGTTTCTAACTGCTAGCTGTTTTATTTGCAAATACAACATGCGGATAGAAAATTCGCATTTGCAGTAGTAGATCCTATACGTCTTCGTCTGCATCTTGTCCGTAATCACTTTACTTGTATTTGTACGCAATTGCGTACAGAAATTTTGTCTGTTTCTGTCTGTATCCTGTACAAAATCACATTTCACATGTATCTGTCCGTAATTGCGTACAGAAGTTCTGTCTGTTTCTGTCCGCATCCTATACGCCGCGATTTCTATCTGTATATGTCCGCGATTACGTGCAGAAATCCTGTCCGTTTCTACCCACATTGTATCCGTCGTGATTTCTGTCTGCTTCTGTCCGCGATTATGTACAGAAGATCTATCCGATTTTATCCGCGTTGTACCCGTCGTGACTTTTATCCGCAATTGTCCGCGATTACAGACAGCAATCTCGTCCGTTTCTATCCGCATCTTGTACGGAATTACATTTCATCTGTATCTGTCTGCATTTGCGTACAGAAATTCTATCTGTATCTATCCGCATTGTATCTGTCGATATTTCTATCTGCATATACAGAGTGTCCCATTTTAATAGGTTGTTCCGAATAACTTCGAATGAAGTGATTTTCAAAGAAAATGACAGACAAAAGTTATACGGTTTAAAGGGGGACATAAAAAAGTACTATTGGTTTGACCTTGGATGGCGTCGTTAAGCTTAGGTCAAGGTCACATCGATTTTCTTAAACGGAATATATTATTTTTTATTCCAAAATTTGATAACTGGTGTCAAGAGCTTTCCAAAATCGTATAAATAAGTTACTTTTCGTTGAATACTTTCCAAGTTATAAAGCTTGAACGTGACAGTATAATGTATACTGTAATGATGTTCCAACCAGTGAAGGTAAGATCAGAAGACGATCCAGCCAGTGAAGGTAAGATCAGAAGATAATCCAGCTAGTGAAGGCAAGATCAGAAGACGATCCAACCAATGAAGGTAAGATCAGAACAAGATTCAGCCAGTGAAGGTAAGATTAGAAGACAATTTAGCCAGTAAAGGTAACATCAGAACAAGATCCAGCCAGTGAAGGTAAGATCAGAACAAGATCCAGCCAGTTAAGGTAAGATCAGAACAAGATCCAGCCAGTTAAGGTAAGATCAAAAGACGATCCAGCCAGTATAGGTAAAATCAGAACAAGATCCAGCCAGTAAAGGTAAGATCAAAACAAGATCCAGCCAATAAAGATAAGATCAGAATAAGATCCAGCAAGTAAAGGCAAGATTTTGTAATCAATGAAAGCAAGACAGGACTATGTTCCAACCAGTAAAATCAAGACATACACTAAAAATGGTATTAAATGTTCGAAGGCACGTCCGTTTTGTTGGATGCAACGCTCGAGACGATAGCGGATTGTTCGTCTGACATTTTGGAGTACAGCTAGAGTAATACTCCTGCACGATTCTCAAATGCGGTTTTTCATGTCTTCGCTGGTCATTGGTTCTTCTGCATAGGCAATGTCTTTGACATAACTTCACAAGAAGCAATTTAAGGGAGTTAAATCAAGCGATCTAAAAGGAAATTCATGGATTTTGTTGCTTATACCAATCCATTGATTCGGGAATCTCCTGTTTAAATAATTTTTGACAATTCGAGCTTTATGTGCAAGTGCTCCATCCTGTTGAAATCACATTATGCGGAGTACTTAATTGTCAACCGGTCTCAACAAATTAGGTAAATCATTTTGAAGGAAGTGTAAATAGTTTGCGTTGAAATTCTCCTCAAAGAAATACGGACCAATAATATGCTCATTTCCAACCCACGCGTTTATTGACCACTGTTTTTGGCATTCTTGGTTTCTTTGCCAGTAGGATTTACATCTGAATAGTAGTGACAGTTATGTCGATTAACCTGCCCTCTATTATTAAATGTAGCCTCATCCAAAAAAAGCAAGTTTTTCACAAAGGCAGGGTTTTTTGGACTTAACCTTGAGCTCAGTTACAAAATCGCATTCGGCATTGAAAATCTTCCCCTTTTAGTTGCTGAGTTAAGTTAATGTGATAGGGATAAAACTTAAAAGTTTTTGTAATTTAATTGGCTGTCGATCTTGGTTGTTTTTCAATAACCCCTAGTAGATATTTGAGGATTTAGCATAACGCTAGCAATAGTAGCCACTGCCGTAGCTCCATTTGGACCCGTATTTGTTGCGTTTGAGTATGCCTCGGTGTTCAGCACGGTCAGAAAGTTTCTTCATAACTTTTCTGTTAGGATGGCGTCTATCTGAGAATCTTACCGAATAAAGCCGTGCTGCAGCGGAGTAATTATTGCCTGACTCACCTACAATGCGAATCATATCAACTACCTCATTTGGTGGATAGTCGGCCATTTTCAAAAAGAAAATTTCTTCAAACACCAAACAATGATAATAAACCTTATAACAAAACTTCTTTAATTATTATTGGAGCAGATGGCGCTTATGCCAAGTTTTCATAGTTATTTTCGATTAAAGCGCTATCTATGACCATCTCGGTTGTTTCCGCTCTATTGCGCGCTTATGCAAAACTCTCTATTGTATTTGTTACGTATCGGCCCCTTACCGCCAAAATATATATGTGTGTGTGCATCTCCGCATTAATACTCTTTATCATTCCTGTCCACTGCGTATGGTCATTAAGATATTTCCTAGTTCAATTTATTCCATCAATTATTTATGTCCATGCGGTGTACATTCACTTTAGGGAACTGATCCTATTCAAATTGCACAGTGTATCACGGATATTATGATTTCTTGTAATAATAGGTAATGCGTTTGTGAAACAAATTAAAATCAAATAATAGGTACTTTAGGACAATTTTAAGGTCACCATTGGATGTGTCTGTGAGTGCAATAATTTTTGTCTGGGTCATTTTCTTTGAAAACCATTTCCTTCAAAATTATTCGAGGTGCCCTCTTAAAATGGGACGTCTACTATTTTGGAAAGCCTTTAACACCAGCTATTAGATTTTGGAATCAAAAATAGGATGTTCCATTTTAAAATATTGATTTATTTTTTTTAATGAAACATCCTATTTTTTATTCCAAAATCTAATAGCTGGCGTCAAGAGTTTTCTAAAGCGGTAGTAAGTTATTTTTCATTAAATATTTTCCGAGTTATAAGGCTTGAAAGTTACAGTATAGTGAAACTTTTAAGCCTTATACCTCGGAAAGTACTCAACAAAAAGTAACTTATTTATACGGTTTTGGAAAACCCTTGACACCAGTTATTAGATTTTGGAATCAAAAATAGTATGTTCCATTTAAAAAAATCGATGTGACCTTGACCTAAGCTTAACGACCTAAGCCATCCAAGGTCAAACCAATAGCACCTTCTTATGTCTCCCTTTAAACCCTACAACTTTTGTCTGAGTCATTTTCTTTGAAAATCACTTCCTTCGAAGTTATTCGGCGTGCCCCATTAAAATGGGACACCCTGTACAAATAATTAAAACCAGTTCCTGCCCATGGTTCAACAGCAACAAAAGCAAAAAGAATTTAAATTGGAAATAGGACCAAAGCATGAAGAAGCATTACTGACATAAAAAAACTTATTAAAACATAATTATGCAACAAATTGTTATAAACAAATTATTAAAAATTGACTGTAGAGAAAAACTGATTATGCTAATCGATTCAAAAATGACTCTCGAAATATATATAACGTTTTATTAATTGTCATAGTAGTTATAATTGTTATAAACAAATTAGTTGCAAAATTGCTTTTAACAATGTGCCTTTTATGTTAACAATATTTTGTTAGGTTTCGGTCCTATTTCTAATCGTTATTTTTTAGTTGTCTTTGTTGATCTGATCGTAGGTTTTAATAGGTTTAAACAAAAAGTAATTCAAATTATAAAATAACAATTGGAAATAGGACCGAAACGTAAAAAAATCGTTATTAACATAAAAAGCACATTGCAAAAATTAATTTTGCAATTAATTTATTTATAACAGTTACAACAACTATACTAATTTAAAAGTGTTATATATGTTTCTCAAGTCATTTGTCATATAGAATCAATTGGCGTAATCAGTTTTCCTCTACAGTCAATTTTTAGTAATTCGTTTATAACAATTGGTTGCAAAATGGAGTTTTGACAAGTTCTTTTTATGTCAATAATGCTTTTACATGCTTTGGTCTTATTTCCAATTCAAATTCTTTTTGCTACTTTAGCTGGCCGGACCATGGGCAGGATCGGGTTTTAATTATTTATACAGGGTGATTCAAAATAACCTATTGGTCCCGAAGCTGGCATATTCGTAATCGAATTCTGAGACGATTTTTCCTTTTGCAAAAATTTGTCCGGAGCTTAGTCTTCAAGTTACAATAAGAATTAGTTAGCGTATGACCGGTCAGGTACAAGTGGTAGACAGGGGCGGCGCGACTCACTGTTACACGTGGGTATTTCCGTGGGGCACCTGCGCTCAAATGAAAAACAAATGTACATGGACAGCACATTTCTATTTAAACTTTCTTCCTCTCTCTCTCTCTCTCTCTCTCTCTCTCTCTCTCTGTCACTTTAATTATGCTACATTTAACTTGTCAAATTTCGATCTGTCATCCGGCCGTCAAATATCGGGATGACCGTAAAATCTTCAAGTAAGTTTACATTATTATAATAAATGTACGCCCGAGAATAATAAAATTTAATGCAAATTAGATTACTTAAATGTGCACTTGCAAGTTAAAAGTAGCACTTTTAAAACGCCCAAAAAGGAAAGGAGAGAGAGAGAGAGAGAGAGACGGGGGAGAAGGGGGCTTTAAACAAGTTTAAGCACGTTCACTCACGCACACGGCAATCAGCTTATTGTTTCCACGATGCGACAGTTCAATTTAAATTTGTCCTTTATCCATATCTATCCCTTGAAGTTGTTTCATATTATTCCACATTTACACTATTTACTCTGCACTTGATCGATAAACGCGGAACTACGCGACGAACCGATCGATCAACTTTATTAATTACTACTCTAATCACTACAATCATTCGATGCGTTAAAATTACTCAAAGAAACACGTGTTTACGTTACGATCACACAACACGATATGTGTGACACGTTACGTTCACTCGACGATATGAAGCAGTCGACTGGATGTTATTGGTTATGTTGTTATAAGAGTGTCGAACGATTGGTTAAAGCCATAAGTCAAAACGCGGCAATTTAAAATAAAAATATTGGTTAATACAATTTACATCAATACAATTTATTAGAAAAATGTTGTAAATGCATGTTTATCAATATTTGTTAAAAATTGTATGATAGTGACTTTATCAAGATAATTATTATTCATTCTAAATATTCAAGAAATAATTTTATCAAAATCAATTTTTTCTAAACATTTTTTTTTATTTCTTATTTTTGAATATTTGCGAAAACTGTGAAAATATTCCTCGAAATAAAATATTTGGTTGCCCTGAAAAGGGCAGATTATCCGTTGCTGCAAGAAGATTTCAAGAATTATATCCTTGAAGTTTTTTTTATAATAAATATTCTAAATAATTATCTTGATAAAGTCACTCACAATTTTCAACAAGTGATAATAAACATGCATTTGCTACATTTTTCTAATAAATTGTATCGATGTAAATCGTATTAATCAATATTTTCATTTTGAATTACCGCGTTTTGACTTATGGCTTTAACCAATCGTTCGACACTCTTATAACGACATAACCAATAACATTCAGTCGACTGCTTCATATCGTCGAGTGAACACGTGTTGTGTGATCGTAACGTAAATATGTGTTTCTTCGAGTAATTTTAACGCATCAAATGATTATAGTGTTTACAGTAGTGATTAATAGTAATTAATAAAGTCGATCGATCGGTTCGTCGCGTAGTTCCGCGTTTATCAATCAAATGCAGAGTAAATAGTGTAAATGTGGTGAAACAACTTCGAGGGATAGATCTGGATAAAAGACAAATTTAAATTGAACTGTCGCATCGTGGAAACAATAAGCTGATCGCCGTGTGCGTAAGTAAACGTGCTTAAACTTGTTCAAAGCCCCCTCCGTCTCTCTCTGTCTCTTCTTTCTATCCCTTTTTGTGCGTTTTAAAAGTGCTACTTTTAACTTGCAAGTGCACATTTAAGTAATCTAATTTGCATTAATTTTTATTATTCGCGGGCGTACATTTATTATAATAATGTAAACTTGCTTGAAGATTTCACGGTTATCCCGATATTTGACGGCTGGATGACAGATCGAAATTTGACAAGTTAAATGTAGCATAATTAAAGTGACAAAGAGAGATAGAGAGAGAGAGAGAGAGAGAGAGAGAGAGAGAGAGAGAGAGAGAAAGTTTAAATAGGAATGTGCTGTCCATGTACTTTTGTCAGTCATTTGAGCACAGGAGGTGCCCCACGGAAACACCCACGTGTAACAGTGAGTCGTGCCGCCCCTGTCTACCACTTGTACCTAACCCGTCATACGCTAACTAATTCTTATTGTAACATGAAAACTAAGCTCCGGACAAATTGTTGCAAAAGGAAAAATCGTCTCAGAATTCGATTACGAATAAGCTAGCTTCAGGACCAATAGGTTATTTTGAATCACCCTGTATATGCGGGCAGATGCAGATAGAAATTGCGACGTATAGAATGCAAACAGAAACAGACAGAACTTTTGTACGTATTTGCAGACAGATACAGATGAAATATGATTACGGACAAGATGCGAGTAGAAACGGACAAGATTGCTGTCCGTAATCATGGACAGATGCAGATAAAAATCACGACGGATACAATGCCGGTAGACACAGACAGGATTTCGGTACGTAATTGCAAAAAGATGCGGACAGAAATTTCGACGTATAGAATGCAGACAGAAACGGACAAAACTTTTGTACGCAATTACAGGCAGATACAGGTGAAATATGATTACGGATAGAAACGGACAAGACTGCTGTTTGTAATAGTGGACAAATGCAGATAAAAATTGCGACGGATACAAGGCGGATAGACATAGACAGGATTCTGATACGTAATTGCAGATAGATGCGAACAGACATCGCGGCGTATAGAATGCAGAAAGAAAAGAAACACTTTTTAATTATTTATATAGTTTATATAGATTATTTTGAAAATACTTAAGGCTAAATAATCAAAGGGCTTGTAAGAGTGTTCGCGCAATGCTCAACACGTAAGTTTATTCATGTTCAAATCAGCTTTCCTTCAAATATAACTTTTTATTAATTATATCACAAGTGTACGATTAGCTCAGTGTTAGCGTATTAGGTTATTGTCTCAAAATCTTAGGTTCGAATCCCGCCGGCGCCAATGCGTTTTTAAAAATTGTAAAATAATGCGTAATCGTAATTAGTAAAATAGAATATATGCGAATTAGATTAACCTACAATAAAAATAAGGATTATAAGATCTACAAGGAAACAAAAAAAAGTTCTTTTTATAGTAACGGTACACGGTTTCAATGTAATGGTGCGGGCTTCAGGATCGGTCCAGATAAAGCTTGTCGGTTGGTCGGATGTTCGAAATGATCGTACCCAATTAAGTAGTTGTAAAAATACAAATTGATTTATTCAGGTAAAGGAACATAGATACAGCCGTTAACAAAATAAACTATAACGCATGATTTTCGCGTAAATAAAAAAAGTGTTGTACGCAAATAGAAAAAAAAGCAGCTCGCAGGTATCTATTCTATACGGAAAACAATAAAAAAAACATATCGACTCGCTGATACTTCGCAGTCACTAAATAAGAAATGCTAACGCGCAGAGTCTCGAGGTTAATGTAATGGGAAAAGTAATAACTCGTAATTACATTAACTAAACGGAAAAGATAACATTGCTCTATATTGAATGACTAATTAATTAACACTGTTATGCGGACTTGGTCCGTTTGGTCGGGGAAACCGCAGAATGTGGCGTGTTCCTCGCAATTGCGTAGGCTGCATAGAAATCGCAAGCGCGAAACATGGCCAGTTTGTTTTCGCGATTTGCCCAAGCGCGCCCTATACAAAAAGGTTGTATGATCAACAGGACGTGGATGCCCTGCCGATTTTTAGGTTACGAGGACAATCTGGTTTTTTACGGTGTCGAGGTATTTGAGGACGACGGTGGTTGGTCGAAAATGCTCGGCCGGTGATAGCGACAAGAATACTCATCGAGGATCTCGGAAGTGATTGTTCGAGAATGCTCGGCCAGTGATAGCGACGAGAATACTCGTAGGGGATCTAGGGCCGATATTCATAGTCGAGTCTTAAGTCAGCACTCAAGACCGTCTTGGCGAAGATCGTCTTATTTAAATAAGATTGTCTCAATAGTAGTACATTTCATAGTCATGACTTAAGGCGAGCTTGATGAAGAAGTTCTTGCTCAAGTTGTGCTTATTTGATATAAGATCGTCTTCGCGAAGCAATGCTCAAGCTAACGCTTATTTATGAATCGGCTGTTTCCGTGATTTTCGTATGAATCCTCCAATGAGAACATTGCATACATTTAGCCAAACGGATCAGACCGAATATTCCATTGCATCTGTTAAACTATAAAATCAACAAACTCAAGTATTATACCTATATTAATATTACAACCTCAACAGTAGACTCGAGAATTTCGAGTCAATTAGTGTAATATGATTAATTATTTAAACTTTATTAGTTTAAATTAATTGTAAACAATTAAAATAATTGATAATCGAAAAATTTTATTTATTTACTGGGAAATAAGATACAGTTAAATGTCTCAAAAAATTCTACAATGGGGGATCATATAAATTAAAAATACTAAAGGATAAAATCCTTAACAAATATGATTGAAAATAAGAAGAATGTTATAAAATATAAAATTAATTATTAAAGTTGAGTTTTGTGATTATTAAAGTATATCCTAATTAGCACACAATATTTTTTAAATGCTTTTTTATATTTATTTAATATTAATTATTTATTGTACAATTTATTATAACAATAATATTTATTAAAAATTTATTAAATATTTTTTTAACATTAATTAAATATTTAAAATAATGATTTAGAGAAATATTAATTTTATATTTATTTAACGTTTATTTAACATTTATATTTCATTAATTACACATTTAAAATAATGATTTGGGAAAGTGTTTATTTAACGTTTATTTAACATTTATTTAATATTTATATTACATTAATAATTTATTTGCAATAATGATTTAAAGAAACATTAATTTAACATTTTTTTCAAAATTACTTTAATATTTATGTTACATTAATTTTTTATTTAAAACAATAATTTCAAAAACATTAATTTAACATTTATTCAACTTTAATTTAATATATACTTTATATTAATTGTATTATTTAAAGCAATAATTTCGAAAACATTAATTTAATGTTTATTTAACATTAATTTAATATTTATTTTACATTAATTTTTATTTGAAACAATAATTTAACATTAATTGCATATTTATTTTACATTGATTATATTATTATATTTATATTATTGCAAATCATTCCCATATTTTAAGTACCATAGTAAAAATTATAGATAATTATAAATTTTAACAGAATTTTATGCAATTTTTGCACAGATCAAAAAACTGAGAGCATATTAATGTAAGCTGTGTAAAAAAACTAAAAATATCTTTTACATTTTTTATATTTTTTTCTAATACCAGTTATATTTTTACAAGAATAAAGAAATTAAAAATCTACGATTAACTATAGTCTTGTCTTTGCTGTCATTCTTTGAAATTTAAGTATTTCAACTCCGGTAAATATTAATTTGAGATTAGAATAGTACTCTACAGTTTTGCTTAACTCCACTTCGACCACGAATTGGCAAAGATCGTCTTATTCGGCTGTATATATGTCATACAAGACGTTTTATTACGACTATGAATTCATGAGTAATAAGATAGTCTTAAGTTTGTTCTTATTTCAAATAAGATCTATCTATGAATCATGTCGAGACCAAACAAAACGTTTTCAAACAAAATCGTCTTGGACAAGTTTTGACTTGAAATTTTACCCTAGCGTTTGCTTCATTCATGACTATGAATCTAGAAGGCAACTTAAGACCGTACTTAAGACGATCTTGAAAATAAGTCACGACTATGAATACAGGCCTAGGAGTTGGCTGGTCGAAAATACTCGGCCAAGGATAGAGATAAAAATACTCGTCGGGAAACTCAGAGAGCGACGAGAATGGTCGTCTTCCGAGAGCAATCAAGAATGCTTGGTCGCTCACTGATCGGAGAATTGGAGGGATCTGAATTCGACGTTTCTATTGCCGGCTTGTATATCCGAACGCGTGATTGGGTGCGCCAATCCGCGCGCTTGGCCGGCTAAGCCGGAGTGGGAGCGTTGCTGAACGCCACGGTCGGCGCACGTGTCGCCGCATGATTGCGCCGCGAGGTTATGCTGTGCGTGCACGAGATTTCTCGCCACGCTCAGTGTTCGGTTGGACGGAACAATACGGAGGTACGCGGACGGTGGAGGGGCGTATCGTTACATTATAATAAAAATTTTTTTGTATACGCATTTGCAGACAAAAACGGATAGGATGCATATGTATCCAATTGCAGTCAGAAACAGACAGGATGCATATACGCATTTGCAGACAGAAACGGATAGAATTCGCAGTTGTTTATTTGTTTTTACAGACAGAAACCGAAGGATTGCGAAACACATTCTACCGGTTTCTGTTTTTTATTTTTTTTTTACGGAGGGGAAACATACTATATATACCCCGGGTGTCAAAGGCGAGCCCGAGGTTATGCGAGACTCTCCCCTGCTAACAGTCGTGTCGGCGGAAATATATCCGCTAAAACCTCTCCAGGTGTCCTGCTCTAGTCTTGACTGCGGAGGAGAGCCCTGGGAACGCGTGCAGCATACTTCCGGGGCCCCCCCGGACCTGTCGGCCTTGCGGCAGACTCGTTTACACTGGAGAAAGTTTCCCGGCTAAAAGCCTAATAGATCTTTATCTGCTTTGAACGGAGGAGAGGGACACCTTCTCTCCCCCGCTTCATCTCTTGTTTGTTACGGAGGTGGTACTCGAGATTCCGGCCCCCGCCGGCAATCTCAAGCTTCTTTGCACCAGAAAGAGTCCAACGTGGAGAAGCGACTTTCGGGAGGGGGGTTTCATCCCCCGCCTCCCTCCGCCGAACCCTTGGGAGAGCGGCTCCGTTAGTGTGCAGTGCCACTGTCCCCCCCCCCCTCACGTTAAGTGGGATCGACCCACTGGCATTACTGAAGGCCCGGGCGGGAGCAACAGACATCCATTGACCTCCAATCCCAGCCCCCTTACTATGAGCCACCCGTTGGGCTCGTGCTTCTGCGTCTACCCTCCCCCGGCTGCACGTTCCATACGCCGGGCCGACCGCAGAAGGAGAGGAGGGTCTCTGTACATTCTCGCCGCTCCCCACTTCACGGATGGTAGAAAGCGGCCTTCCACCCCTTGCTTCTCCTCCTTGACGGCGAGCGACTTTGCAAGATTTTCCCCGCCGATATCCGCGGGGAATCACTCATCATTATCGTCGCCGTCTTCTTTGCGGGAAACATTTATTTGGACACAAACCACTCACACTGCTTAAACAGAAGAAAATTACTAGGCACCAGCCGCTGTGATTGGCTGTGTCCAATTGTACTGTGTCCAAATGGATGCTTCCCCTTTTTCGCCAGGGGGGCCTTTTCTCCTTCTTCGTCCTCTACCACTCCGTCTCCCTGGCCGCCTTTTCCTTTCTTTCTCGGCTTCCTCCTTCCACGACATAACTTGTTCGCAGAAAGAAAAGACCGCTTTCCACGGATTCTTCCTAAGAAACGACAGTCCCCAGGGAGAGATCTTTTTCCATTTCTCCCTTTTGGACCCCGCGCAGCCTCTGCCACGCCGAGCAGTGCTCCAGTGTGTGCTGCGCGGAGTCCATAACGTCGCCACAGTCGTTGGCTCCTTTCCGATTTATCGGTTCCTGTCTGTAATTACGGATTAAGAAACGCATAGTAAAGCAGACATATACAGATAGGATACGTTTTCTATCCGTTTCTATCCGTAATTTTTACCACATATGTACACGTACAGCTGTTTAGGTATTAAACCTTTTGTTAGGTTTTTGACTGGAATGACACACAGTCAGTGTTTTTTGTTAGAGTTTTCTGAAGTTCATGTTAGTCTCATTTCATATATACAGAACGTCAGTAAATGACAAAAGTTAACCTCGGTTGACAGAGCCACTAGCCAAAAATAAATAAATATTTAACTTTTTCTTCAATTTTCTCGTAAAATTTACCAGCTCAAATTTCGTTTTGGTACGTATTTTCATTCTGCCAAAGGATTTTGTGACCTGTAGAGGCAATTCAAAAATTAATAAACACTGTGATATGTCGGTAATTCCCGTCAGTATAGATCTAAAATTAGAGTTCTAAAATTACCGCCAATTTAAAATCAAACGTAATTTTACGGTAAATTACGGTAATTTTCGGTGATTTTGGTAATTAATTCATATTTTTAGGTTTGTCGATTATGATGACGTATTGAACATTATTTTACACATTATTTGTAAACGTAAGCGAAAAGTACTTAATAATACATTGCTTACATTGATTCAAACTATCAAATAACAAATATCCGTCTCGTTCCTCGTTTTAAGTGCAAAAAGTGCAAGTAGTACAAGTTACCAACTTACCAGCCTTACCACACGAACTGCACAAACAAACACCACGTATAAGAGTATAAGACAGAGACGTTCAAAGTATAAATGAGATAGCTACTCCATTAGTGACGTCACGATTTCACATATAAACATAATTAGATAAGGATTTTAATAATCAATCTGTTTGCTAGGATTTTAATAATTAATCTGGTTGGCACCCCGAAACGCAAAACCATCTCAAGTTGTATAAAACTGTAAGGTCTAAGGATAAAAACATAACTGTATAATTAACGTTTATAATAATTGTATATAGTTTACAAGTTCTCTTTATTCAAATATATCTTTTACATAGGATTGAGTGGTCTTGTACACAAGCTAATCCGCGCTAAGCTAAACTATCGAGACCCCCTTGCTTTCTGTTAGCGTACCGTTCCGTTTCAACGCCTCTTGCCCACTTTCCTATATCTGCAAGTTACTAGTACTGCCACACCCCCCCCTTTTTAAGTCTTGTTTTTATATGAAAGTCTTCAGATTGATAAAATATGGTTGGTTTTTTATTTTGTTTTGTAGTAACTTGTTCCGATGCTTCCTCTGACTAAAGTTCACTTGTAGATGATAACCCGTCTTTGTCTTGTTGAGCATTTGTATCCCCTTCCATTGTAGCATACTGTGTTGTCTCTGCATCTTTTGTAATATTGATTGCTGTAGGTGAAAGCTTGACTAAATGGAAACGTATGCGTCGGTATTTGCCTTTTGAGCGTATGATAAGAAATGAACATGGTTCCTCTATTTTCTTCCTTACGATTCTCCAAACTCTTTGATCCTTGATCCATACTTCATTCCCAACAGTCAAAAGAGCGTTCTCTGTAGTGTAGTGTTTGAAGTCGAAATTCCTTTTCTGGCGTTGAATACTGTTATGCTTCCTTTGCATTATATTCTTGCAATCGAGTACTTTTGGTAAAAATACCTCTGAATATACTGGAAAAAATGTTTTAATGCGGCGTTTCATCAGTAATTCACTCGGAGAAAATCCGCATTCTAATGATGTAGTACGATACCCCATTAAGAAGATATTTGGGTTTTGACTTTTTGCTAGTCTTTTCTTCACTACTTTCATCATTGGTTGCAACGAATATTGTAGCGATGCATTAGATATGCCTGCTAAAGGAGCCTCAGGTTGAGGCGCACCTGACGAGGACAGTTGCGCGCCCCTTTTGTCGCCAAGAGTTAATAAATCGTTTAGCGCGTTTCTTTCAAAATTCTTTCAACGCATCAATACACTTTTCTGGTGTGTTTTGCGGACTTAGTCCGTATTTTTTGAGTTCAGCGCATAATTTCGGAAAGGAAAATTTTTTTAATTGATGTCGGTCCATCTTGATCACGTGGCCGTAACAGAGTTGAGCCGGTATCAACAGATATCGACTCGTTCACCGATAGCTACAGCGGTCCGACAAGCGAGCGCACGATAACAAAAGTCTGCCGCTTTGCGCCATCCTCTAACGGCGAGGAACGTATAGCGTGTAAAATGGCCGTCGCCGGACGCCAACTATTAATGCGAGAATGGCGATCGTCTTTCTTGCCCAACAGCGCGCACACGGAAAGTCGTTGTGACGAGAACGCGGTACACGCGTGAGACCGTCTAGGAGACGAGAACGCTACACTCGAACACGAGCACGAGGGGAGAATCTTCTGACGAGAACGCGGCACTCGAATACGATCACGCGAAAGAGTTTTCTGACGAGAACGCTGCACGCGGACGCGAGCACGCGGGAAAAGTCTGATGAAAACGCGGTACTCAAACACGAGCACGCGGGAACAGTCTTCTGATGAGAACGCGGCACTCGCGAAAGAGAGACAGAGAGCGTCCCGAGAGAAAACTATGTGAGTGTAGGATGGCAGAGGAAAAATGAGGAGGTTTATCCCACTTCTGAGCTATAAGAGGGTGTCAGGGTGGTTTTGGGAGAAAGTTAGCGAGTCAGGAAGAAAAGCACTCACACGTGTTCTCGAATAGTCTTTATTGCCCCGGCACCAACATGGCCGGTTTCGCTCTTACATCGACGACGATTTAACACTCACTCTCTGCCGTGGCGTGCCTTCTTCGCAAGACGACCCGCCACGACATCTCGCGTGACGACGCGACCAATCAGGCCCTTGGAGATGCCTGCTGCCAGTGAGCTGGCAGTGACGCAATGCGTGTAATGCGCGAACGATATGGCGCTGGACGGCGCCGCGCCATTAATAGGTTACATGTGGCCCTGAGACAGGCTGTCTCTTACAATATTATCAAAAAGTTAAACAATATATAATTAAACCATATTATAATATTTATATAAATATATAAAAAATTATAGTCTTTTTTACTGATTTTCATAAATACGGAATAGTATCTGGAATAACATTTCTGTTATTTGTTTAAATAAGAATGCAACCAAAAAATATATGTCAATATAATACAATAATTAAATTAAATATAAAAAAATTTTAGAAAGTTAAAAAACTTTTAAAAAATATTATCTGCTTATTGGAATGTAAATTAATGTTTCTTCATTCATAGATGTATTTCGTCTATCGATAATATTTATGTTCCTCAACAGTACTGTGCTTAAGAAAGAAATCTTGGACTTCAAAATCAAAATGAAGAAATTACTCACGTGAATTCTATGTGTAGCTATCTCCTATTTTTATTTCCTTTAAATGTAACCAATAATTTTTACGTAAATTGTACAAAATAAGTCGATGTGAATTTATTCTCATGAAATCCACATTGCTGTCACCTATCTTAATCTCCGTCAAATTTCATCAGTAATTCTACGTGGATGAAATGTATTAAAATCTACGTGAAAGTGTCGACGTAGAATTCACGTGGATATCAAGTCGATAAAGTTCTATCCACAAATTTTACATAATACATGTGGATAGAAGTGGAATCCACATACTTGTTCTCACCGGGTAATGTCTGGCCACCATACACTGTATTTTTCTCGTTCATAGTACTCTGTGAACCTTTGATTACCTAGGTGTAATGCAGGTAAAGATCTCTTTCATAATTATCCTTTCGTTTATTGTAAGCGTATCTTGCAATAAACGAAGGAATTGATAATACGGTTTTACGTCGTTGTCCAGGATTTTCTTATTGCTCTAGTCGTCCATGATTTGTTTCTGTAGTTTCTTGCAAGTTTCGTCCGACCGTTGTCCTTGAATTAAGTTTATAATGGTAAGGTCTGAGAGATCTGATAGTTCCCAAACGCCACATACATGAACTTCACATTTGGATGTAATATCCGATTCCTCCGTACTATTAAAGGGTTGTGAAGTTTGTGATAAATAATCGAGTGCAATAATATCCTTTCTTGGTGTATACTGAATTTCGAAATTGTAATGCATTAAACGCATTCGTTGTAATCTCGGACTGAGCTCATCCAGGTCGTAGTAATGCCAATAACAATTTGTGATCCGTTTTTAATTTGAATTGTAGACCATAGACGAATTCATGGAATCTCTCACAAGTCCATGTAAGTGCCAATACCTCCTTCTGTATTCAAGCATATCTTTTCTCCGTTGGTGCCAATGTATGTGACGCGTATGCAATGGGTTGCCAGTTTCCTTCTTTGTCTTGTTATCGTAACACCGCTCCCAGACCATATGATGATGAATCTACTGTTAGTATTGACTCTCAATTTTTATCAAAAATAGCCAGACATAGAGATAATACTAACTTTTGTAAATGCGATTTGGTGCTATTTTTTCCATTCAAATTTGCTTTTCTGTTTTAATAACTCATATAACGATCCTAACAAGTTGCTTACTCGTAGTATAAATTTTGCAGAATACTCGACCATTCCTAGAAAGCTTCTTACTTCCGTAGAACTTTGTGGCGGTTGTAGATTAGTAATGGCATGTATTTTTTCTGGATCTGGAGACACTCCTTTTGCAATTATAATGTGACGCAAAAACTTGACTTCTTGTACAGCAAATATACATTTTTCCACATTCAATGTCACATTGTGTTCCTGTAGTTTTTTTAGTACTTTTCGCAAGCGTACATCATGCTCTTCTTTTGTACTTCTCCACTAAAATGTTATTTGTATGGTTTATTACACTTTCCAATCCTTCTATTAGTGAAAGTTGTTTTTGATAATGCGTTGGAGCTGATGATATCCCAAAAGGTAAGCGATTAAAACAGTATCTGCCATATAATGTAATAAATGTCGTTAGCAGCTTTGAAGATTTTGTAAGTAAAATCTGCCAAAATCCAAATAAGCAATCCAGTTTCGTAAAGTATTTTGCTCCAGGCATTGAATTGATTGTGTTATTAACTACGAGCATGATTTACTCTTTCCACAGTACTATTCAGAAATGTAAGGTCCATTTGTATACGATTTGTATACCATTTTTAGTTTTCTTCACAATGACCAATTCTGCACATCACTCCGTCGGCTTGTCCACTGGTTTGATGACTCCCATTTCTTGCAACTCCTTTAGTTTTTCTTTTAGTTTCTGCAGTAATGATATTGATACTCTTTGCAGTTGCATCAAATAGAAAGATTTAGCGCTTTCTTTTAATTTTATTTTGTACGTTGTGATAAACTGACCTAGCTTTATAAATAGTTCCAAAAATTCCTGTAAAAACTTCATAGCAGTATTGTCAGTCACTCAATTACATCTTGCAACTAAATAAAATTTTACGCAGTCATTTCGACCAAGTAAACATTTCTCGAGTCCATCTACCACAATTGCTATTGACTTACTAATGTACAAACAAAACTATAATTTTACTTTAAACATTCCTTTAGTATTTAATAACTCTTTTGTTGTACCAAACTTCCTGATAAAGAATTGTCATTCTTTTGTACGAGACCACATTCTAAACTATTATTTTTAAACTTTGCTTTCACTCTTCATAACAACGATAATTGTGGTTTCCTAAAAGACGAGAGTATTATTGTCATGCACCATTTTGCATACAAAAACAACGGACCTGTTGTCATAGGTCAATATTTTCGTCATAAGGCTTTACTCCCACACTATCCATGCGAATCTGCAAATTTAAACATTTTTGTTGTCAACAAAAATGATCTCTCAGACGTATGCGTATGGCCCATTAAATATGTCAAAGACAAGGCATTTCGCATTCCTTTTGGCGACGAATTCGTAATAATGCTTTTACTACATTGCATTCATAATCAATGAAGTATGTTTAAATACGAGTTAGTAACTACAATACTTCTTTATAAAACGTTTTAATTTTTTTATAATACGTTTTAATTAGTATTATAAAATGTTTTAGATGTATTTTGTATTTTTCTTCAAAAAGTCTACGTCTGCCTTTATGGATACGGGAAAAAGAAGGCCTGTGTTGGTGGCCACCAAAAACTATAAATCTATCGAAAGCCATTGCTAAATGTACACCGTACAAAGAGCACTGGATAGCGTATTTATTTTATAAATTGTGGAATCCATATGGTAAGCTAATTTATATAGACTGTTACTAAAAACTATTTTTTCAACTACTTCTAAGTAGAAATGAAAAATCACGATAGTTCTGGTCCTACCCAATACATCCATGAACAATTTTCGTTAAATCAGGTCTGATGTGATTATTGAAAAATACAAACATTAAAAAATACAAAATATTCAACGTAATATCAATTCGCTGACTCTCGCTTCGTTCATTTAAAGAAAAAAAAAATATATATATATATATATATGTATATATAGGCGCGAGACGCGACCACGCTTCTTGATATTTATTGTGTGAGTTTATATATCTTTTCAAATTCATTAAGCTGCGCATGGAATAGGTTTTTGCCCTAACTGAGGTATTATTTTGCAATAATTTCTTTACAGTCTTTCTTTAGGGGGGAAAAAGTGTTTTCGAATTTTAATGCATGTTAGCAACATTAATTATTAAATTGATTTTCAATTAAATAAAGTAATAATACTATTAATTCAACTTAGAGCTATTATGAAAAATATATTTGGCGTGCAGTTTAGTGAACTCTCTTAAAAAAGTATATACAATCACACAATAAATATAGCACTATACCGTTACGGCCCTTTGTTTATATCGTGTTTTCAAAAATTAGAAGGTCGTGTAAATTAAGTCGACTGAAAAAAATCGACTATTAGTCGACAAACAGTCATTTGTGCTGTGTAGTAGACCGTCTCCATACAGAAATTTAATATTTGATTTCAATGATAAGAGTCGTAAAATTTGTATTATTATCAATTAATTTATTTCATTGGCAACAATTGATAAAATAAATCAATTAATATCATTATTCGTAAGATGGAGATAAAAAGTGGATGAAATTACGTGTAATAAACGTGCACCTTATTGATGTTAACATATATTTTATACTTAATTATATAATTATGTAGATAATTATGCTACTGCAAAACAAGCGGAGAAAGATTCCGTAGAGTGGTCGACGGCAGATGAAAATATTAGTACGATACCAAAAGTTTTAGAAAAAAAGTGAGCACAAAGTCTCGCAAAGTTTTGTCCAATGAAAGTAGCGGTGAAGAAAGTTGTAGCTCAGGTATCCTTATATATCCTTGTTTTTATTCATTTTCTTACAAACATTTTTTATCATTTCCTTATATTCCTGAACTGTATAACACTAAAAAAAAAAAAAAAAAAATAACAAATTAAAAACTGAAAGTATATAAAATCACACAAACAATACAAGCACAAAGACCTAGCTGCGACCGTAGAAGGCATATTCTTGTTCAATTTGTATCGATACAGCAACGGTCAAAATATCTCTCTCTACTACCTTAAAAAACTGTGTAAATACTTAAACATGAAAAAAATATTTATTAGTTACAAATAAATATTTTATTCTAACAATTATACAATTTTATAATATAATGTAATTTAAAACTGTAAATAATTCATAATTTCTCTAATATTTCTTTTATCTTCTTTAGGTACACATTTTTTAATATAAATACAATTTTTCTGAGTGCATGTATACTCGTGCAACATCGACTAAATTGTTATATAGAAATATTTATAATATTTTTATTGTATAATTTTAATATTATTAATAATTACGTAGTTAATTAATAAAGTAAACATATTCTTGTTCAAATATTGATTGACTATAAAGTATTTATATTTTTAAGATAAACGCAATAAACAAAAATTGAAGACTTTGCCTCCGTCAAACTATTTAACAAAAAAAAAGAAAAAAAATATCTGAATAATTAGGTAAATTACACCGGCACACAAAAAAAAGTGGTCTGTACTTTTGACCAAACCCACCTATCTATATGTATTTTGGCCCGCTGAAACCGAATCTGGAGGTCGTTTAGCCCGTCTACCTCTTGGTTTTGAGTAAATCGCAAAAAATAGCGAAAAATCGCATTAGTAAGTGCGACAAAAGTAGGAAAAAATTTTCTGACCTTAATGAGGTATATTTATTATGTATTTTGATGCCCTGAACCCGTTTTTCAACTTTGTTGAGCTCTGTTACCCACAGGTTTTAGCGAAAATCGCAAAAAACCGCGTTAACGAGCGTAAAAATCGTTGTTTTCTTATGCTTTTTTTCTCTTGTAACGAACTCTTTTATCTTCGAACGATCTATGTAGCGGGTTTCTTTTCCTCTTCACTCCGGTCTGTAGCAGTACACTTTGACTTTCAACAAGTAAATTTCTTATGTAGTTTGATGTGCTTCACCCAAATTTGAAGTTTATTGAGCTTTATCATCGTAAAGCACTGATTTGTGCCTGTAACCAGGGCACCTCCTCGTGGTGATGGTGGGCAACAGATCCGTCTGGCCAAGTCCCTGGGTTAACGGCATTTTTGCCGTCATGTCAGGCGCAAATCAGTGTTTTACGATGCAGGGTGTCGGAAGCCCAGTATTGGCGGTTGGTCAGGGTGAGCAAGCGGGCCCGCAGGCGTCGTCATCAAGTGACTGCAGCTCTACATTGGTGGGTGACTTGGCCTCTGTAGAGTATAATGCTACAAGAAGTAACTCACATTTATGTGATAAAAGTCACGATTCATTTTGTTATATTTGTGGTGAATTTGAAACGTGTAAAAACCGAAGACCTTTATATCCTAAAGTGAAATCTCTTTACACTCAGTGTTTTGGTTTAGAAATTACTGACCAGAATGATAACTGGACGCCACGTACAATTTGTGGTTCGTGTTATACGATGCTAATGCGATGGAATAAGACTAAAAACACTGAAGAGCTGAGATTTACGAAGCCAATGATATGGTTTGCACCTTCGTGTCCAGAAGACTGCTATTTTTGTATGACAGACATCAAAGGTTTTAGATCGAATACAAAAGATAACATTTCCTATGCAAACGTTTCTTCATATCAAACTCGGACTGATCAAACAATATGTCAAAGCTCTAGATAAAAATGGTAACTGTTTTGGGTATTTAGGACTGAAGTTTCCCGCTATAAGTGATGCAAAATTGAAAGAAGGTATTTTCGATGGTCCCCAAATTCGTACGCTTTTTCAAGATGAAAACTTTATTAAGCAAATGAATGACAAGGAGAAAGCAGCATGGCTAAGTTTCAAAAGTGTCTCTCAGAATTTTTTGGGAAATCAAAAAATTGCCGATTACTGAAATTTGGTTGAAGATTTGTTGAAGAATTTCAAAAAGTTAGGTTGCTTGATGAGTCTAAAAGTGCACTTCCTACACTCGCATCTTGACTACTTTCCTAAAAATCTCGGACACTACAGCGAAGAACAAGGAGAACGATTCCATCAAGACATAAGTAAAATGGAGCAGCGGTACCAAGGAAGGTGGGATATTAATATAATGGCAGATTTCTGTTGGACGTTAAAAAGGGAAACGATTCAGACCGGAGTGAAGAGGAAAAGAAACCCGCTACATAGATCGTTCGAAGATAAAAGAGTTCGTTACAAGAGAAAAAAAGCATAAGAAAACAACGATTTTTACGCTCGTTAACGCGGTTTTTTGCGATTTTCGCTAAAACCTGTGGGTAACAGAGCTCAACAAAGTTGAAAAACGGGTTCAGGGCATCAAAATACATAATAAATATACCTCATTAAGGTCAGAAAATTTTTTCCTACTTTTGTCGCACTTACTAATGCGATTTTTCGCTATTTTTTGCGATTTACTCAAAACCAAGAGGTAGACGGGCTAAACGACCTCCAGATTCGGTTTCAGCGGGCCAAAATACATATAGATAGGTGGGTTTGGTCAAAAGTACAGACCACTTTTTTTTTTTGTGTGCCGGTGTTATTAATTTATTCTCCACTTTACCTTCATGTATAAATTTTTGCGTACATACATGGTGAGTCTTATTCCTTGTCAACGTTTAACCATAAGAAATGATTTATCGGCTATTTTTGTTTGTATACAAATTGATCACCTTGAAATTAAGTCGGTAAGTCAGCTTTTGGTAAAATGTTGACACAGGAATTAAGATTCACCCTGTATATGTTGCATATAAAAATACTGTAAAATAATGTTTTTGCTCACTTTTTTAATACTATTATTACATTTATTACATAATAACTTTAATAATTAACACGTACATACACGCGTGTAAATGCGCTTTCATGTGATTATAGGAGTAGCATAATACAGTGAATATTCTTATATCACAGATTCAAATGATGAATCCAATAACTGCAGTGATAAATCAAGTCAGTCGGTTAAAAGCGATCGTAGACAAACAAAGTTACAAATAAAAACAAAGGTATGTTACAATAAAATATTAAACAACGTTATTTAATATTAAAATATTAAATAACGATAATATATAGATTATACCAGATAAACTGTAATAAATATTTCAAATATGTACAGTATTCTTAAGATATACTATTTTTTCTCTTTCAGCGTCGTCTGCAAATTTGCTTTTACGAAGTACTAACAAAATGGCCAAGTGTTCCTGCTGTGGTAATAAGAATATCTGCTTCTTCTTCAAACTTTTATAGCGTATTCTTATATAATTATACATTAATTTGGTGTTATAGAACATTGTCGACGGAAGCAGCAAGAACGCTTCTTGAAACTGGAAAGAAAAATCTATTATTTAATTGAAGTGGCTTGTTCGGGAGAAAACCGTAACCAGCTGCAAAATCAGCAGCCTGAAGTAGATGCGTTGCCGGACTTCCAGTTTCAAACAAAAAATGCTGTACATGCATTTGAAGATAAATTAATAACTTTCAATGATGTTTACACACAATTTCTGAGTATATCTTAAGTATTTCAATCGATATGACAACTAAAAAAATCGAAGAACGCACGCACACAGACACACGCACAATACAATTCCAAAAAAATTTGGAATTTTACGTGCGCGCACTGGCATTAAAAAAGTAAAGTTCTGTAACGTAATTGGGCCCTGACGAAAATAGAGTATAAGTAAAAAAGATCGTAAATTTAATGTAAAGAGAGAGTTATAGAAATGTAAGAAAACATTCTAAGAAACGTAGATTAAAACGTAAAAGAAGCTAAAACGTTGCAAAGCGTTTTAACTTTTTTTGTAACACTCTTTCATTACGTTCTATAGTTCTAATCTATGTTCCTTAGAATGTTTACTTATATTTCTGTATCTTTCTCTTCAAATTCAACTTACGCTTTACACTTTATTTTTGCCAGAGTATTACTTATATGTATATATATATATATATATATATATATATATATATATATATATATATATATATACAGGGTGTCCCATAACTTGAGACAACTAAATATTTCGAAAAATAAGCATTGTACGAAAAAATGTCCCAAATAAACTTTTAACATTATCAAGGGAGACGTCTGCCTGTGTAAAAATTAACCCACCCCCACCGCCCCTTAGGGGTGGGGCGGGTGTCAACTTTGAAATTTCAAATGGGAACCTCCATTTTTTATTGCAGATTCGGATTCCTTGGAAAAAAATACGTAAGTTTTGTCCGAGACATTTTTTCGAATCGTGATAGATGTAATCAGTAAAAATTAGTTTTTGCCATTTTCTCTCACCATCGGGGTGCTTTTATTTCGGTGAGTCCCCTCGCCACTCACCATCGGGGTACTTTATTTCGGTGAGTCCCCTCGCCTCTCACCATCGGGGTGCTTTATTTCGGTGAGTCCCCTCGCCTCTCACCATCGGGGTACTTTATTTCGGTGAGTCCCCTCGCCTCTCACCATCGGGGTGCTTTATTTCGGTGAGTCCCCTCGCCTCTCACCATCGGGGTACTTTATTTCGGTGAGTCCCCTCGCCTCTCACCATCGGGGTGCTTTATTTCGGTGAATCCCCTCGCCTCTCACCATCGGGGTGCTTTATTTCGGTGAGTCCCCTCGCCTCTCACTATTCAATTACAATAAATGCTCGAAATGATGACCTTCCATTTCGATGCATTTATTAACTCGACCTTGGAATGCTTGTACACATGTAGAAAGTGTATCTGGCGTTATTTGTGCGCAAGCATATCTAATACGTTCCATCATGTTTTCTCGAGTATTTGGTACTTCTGTATACACTTTTTCTTTAAGGTTAGGCGAGGGGACTCACCGAAATAAAGTACCCCGATGGTGAGAGGCGAGGGGACTCACCGAAATAAAGTACCCCGATGGTGAGAGGCGAGGGGACTCACCGAAATAAAGCACCCCGATGGTGAGAGGCGAGGGGACTCACCGAAATAAAGTACCCCGATGGTGAGAGGCGAGGGGACTCACCGAAATAAAGCACCCCGATGGTGAGAGGCGAGGGGACTCACCGAAATAAAGTACCCCGATGGTGAGAGGCGAGGGGACTCACCAAAATAAAGTACCCCGATGGTGAGAGGCGAGGGGACTCACCGAAATAAAGTACCCCGATGGTGAGAGGCGAGGGGACTCACCGAAATAAAGTACCCCGATGGTGAGAGGCGAGGGGACTCACCGAAATAAAAGCACCCCGATGGGAGAGAAAATGGCAAAAACTAATTTTTACTGATTACATCTATCACGATTCGAAAAAATGTCTCGGACAAAACTTACGTATTTTTTTCCAAGGAATCCGAATCTGCAATAAAAAATGGGGGTTCTTATTTGAAATTTCAAAGTTGACACCCGCCCCACCCCTAAGGGGCGGTGGGGGTGGATTAATTTTTACACAGGCAGACGTCCCCCTTGATAATATTAAAAGTTTATTTGGGACATTTTTTCGTACAATGCTTATTTGTCAAAATATTTAGTTGTCTCAAGTTAAATGGGACACCCTGTATATATAAATATAAATAAATAATTTTTTCGATCTTTACATTTGTATGTTATGAAACTGTGATTCTCTCTCTCTTTTTCGTTTAACCCAATCAAACCATTCTACAAAATAAATGCCTCACAAACTATTAACGAAATTATTAATTACTTTAATCTATTATGTTACAAAAACGCTTTATGATTAGAATTGGCGGCAAAAGTGCTACCAAACACGTGGCCAACATCCTAAGTGCCATCTTTTCGGATGAGTTGGCCCGCGATTATTCATGGATGGGGCGTAGAAATACATTTGCTTTTCGCAAATTAAAAATATATAAAACTCTTATTGGTAAATAATTTATCTCTATACGCATATGTGTTATGCATATACAGGGTGTCCCAGACTACCCGTCTCACCCGATTTTTTCGTAAACGCGACATTTTAAAGAAAAATTTTTCAGACAAAAGTTTTGTGACATTGAGGGGGACATAAGATGGTGTCATTGGTTTGACCTTGGATAATCGATTGAAGATCACGTGAAGGTCACCTTTAATTTATTAAATGGAAACCCCCATTTTTCAATGCATATTCTTGTAGCTTACCTCGATAGCTTTCCAAAACGCTACAATAAAACGTTTTTTTAATCAGTACTTTTTGAGTTATGAGGGTTGAAACCCACATAGAAATTGACCTCCAGTGGATGTCCATCGCCCTTCCATAGCTCCATGGGACGTCTATCTCCATGGTGGAAGTCAGATGGATGTCCATTAGAAGTCCATGAAACCTCCATAGCTCCATGGGATTTTACTTCCATCATGGAAGTTAGATGGACGTCCAATAGAAATCCATGAAACCTCCATAGCTCCATGGAATTTTACTTCCATCATGGAAGTCAAATAGATCTCCATTAGACATCCATCCAACCTCCATAGCTCCATGGGATTTTATTTTCATCATAGCAGTCAGGTGGACATCCATTAGAAGTCCATGAAACCTCCATAGCTTCATGGGATTTTACTTCCATCATGGAAGTCAAATAGATCTCCATTAGACATCCATTCAACCTCCATAGCGCCATGGGATTTTATTTCCATCATAGAAGTCAGATGGACGTCCATTAGAAGTCCATTAAACCTCTATAGCTTCATAGGATTTTACTTCCATCATGGAAGTCAGATGGACGTCCATTAGAAGTCCATAAAATTTCTATAGCTTCATGAGGTTTTACTTTTATCATAGAAGTCAGATAGATTCCGTAAAGCATATAATGCGCATGACGTTATCCTTGTTGATCACCAGAAGTTAAACAAGGATAAAATGTTATATTACGTGCATCATGCGCTCTCTTTACGGAATTTGGTCATTGTCTCTTTATCAAAAAAATTACAACTAATTTGTTTATAACAATTATAACAACTATGACAATTAAAAAAGCGTCAAATATGTTTTTTAATTTTTCTCGGTGAATCGATTGGTGCAATCAGTTCTTCTCTATACTCAGTTTTGACAATTTGTTTATAACAATTAATTGCAAAATTAACTTTGGCAACGGGCTTTTTACGTCATTAATGTTTTTTCATGCTTCGATATTATTTCTAATTATTGTTTTTTGACTGATTTAACCATGGGCAGAAACAGGTTTTAATTATTTATATAAATTATATTAAAAATATCTAAGGCTAAATAAACAAAAGGTTAATAAGAATGTTCGCGCGATACCCAAGACGCCAGTTTCTTCTTGTTCAAATCAGCTTTACTTCAAATATAACTTTTTATTAACAATCTCACAAGTGTACGTTTAGCTCAGTGTTAAGATACTAGGTTATCGTTCCGAAGATCTTAGGTTCGAATCCCGCCGGCGCCGATGCGTTTCAAAAATTTATAAAATAATTCGTAATTGTAATTAGTGAATTAAAATGTTATATGTGAAATAGTAAATACAGATTAAGCTATAAAAATAATAAAATTTGTTTAAAAAAAATTTTTTTTACCGTCCATTAGACGTCCACTGAAGGTCCGAACCTCCACGGTACACGTCCATTAATAATCTAAATAACGTCTGCTGAGACTCCATAAAGCCTCTACTAATAATCCACGTGACGTCGGTTTGTCATCCACTAAGGCTCTATGAACCCGTTATTAATAATCCACGTAACGTCTAATGGACATCCGTTGTTAACGTCTAATGGACGTCCAATGGACGTGCGTAATGCGGAACTGTGGATGCCTAGTGGCCGTCCATTGGATGTCCATGGAACGTCCACTGGAAGGTCCGAACTTCCACGGCAGACGTCCATTAGACGTCCATTGGAGGTTTTAGCTCTATGTGGGAAGTTACAATACCGCCGACATTAGCATTACCCAAAGTGTACCGCGTGAAGGATGCATGGTCGGATTTACACCTATGGTGTGTGTGTGTATGTGTGTGTTTTGTGTGTTTGTGTTTGCCCGTTCACGGGCAACTCTAGATGTATGCGCTGGACATCCATCTTGCTGGAAAAACATGTTTAGGCGCAATTGTAGAAGAATATTTTCAAGCAATGACAAAAAGAAAGTAGATTTTGTCGGAAACGTCCGATTTTACGCGCTGCGTTAATTACAAACAGAGGACCGAATATTTGTCTCCCGTTTAGTTTAGTCTTTAGTCTAACACACGTACACATGTACATTCTCTTTCTTTCGTTTCTTTTAGTTCAGTAATTTTGTCAGTAGTAACGAAAAAACTCTCCACAAGCATTTCTTACGTACGAATAACCGCAAAAATTCATTCAAAACAACATCAGCCTTGAATCGATTAAAAACGTTTTGTCTTGTCATATACGTTTTTCATGTCTGATACTGTCACGTAAGGTGTAACAAAATTTTCATTTACCAGCCGTGTCGTATTCAAACGCGGAAGCTTGTGATATGATGCTTATTTTAGGTGAATGTGATGGTCAATTTAGAGCAGCAAGAGAGCAGCTGGGGCGAGAACGATACCCAGATCGCGCTCCTCATTCGTACAAAGTTTTTGCTTGCTTAGCTAACCAAATTACCAATAAAGGTATTGTTACGGTCGTGCGATATTTGTAATGTGTCACCGTATAGTTTATGTAATCGATAGTAATGAGTTGACGGTCGCTCGTTGACGACGGTTGTTGTTATGTTGCTGACGTCTGGAGCCTCGTTTCGGTGACAGACGTGTTTTAATAAACGTCTCAGTTTCTTTTAAAGAATCTGCTCAATTATTTATTGTGCGTGAGTGCGCGTGAGTGTCTTGTGCGACCGTCGGACGTAACAATTTGGGGGCTCGTCCGATTTGAACGACGAGCAATGGCTTTTATATCACGGAGCCCACGAAAGGGGATGTGCACGCTACAACGTTTGCGGAGCAATCTCTACGAGATGACGAACGCCCATGCATGCAGTCTTCGGGCGATGCCGTCGAACGAACGACAGAGGATGTCGTTGAACGGACATTGGAGAATTTTAGTAGTGAAACATCGAACGCGGAGACGCTTCTCCGGACGACGTTGAAGGAGTTGAGGCAAATGCGTGAAAAGCGCGCGTTGCAATTACGGCAACAGGAAGATCTTGCAACGCTCTTGCGACAGCGAGAGGAGGAGTTTCGGCATCTTCGGGAAAACCAGCTAAGTCTTTCTAATGATAATGCCGCGAATTTAATCGGGAATGCGAGTGTGCAAAATGATATGCCTCTTGAGAGTGAAATTGACGCGATCGCGGGAGAGCGGGTAACTTCACGAACTTCGTTTAAATTAAAACCGGATACGTACGATGGAAGTACCTCGTTGCGCGAATTCTTGTCGCAATTTAACCTTATCGCTCGGGCAAATCGATGGGATCAGGAAATGAAAACTGCCGTGCTTGTGTCATGTTTAAGAGGGAAAGCTCGCGCGGTATTAGAAAATATACAAGATTTAGAAAGTTTGGAATTCGCAGAATTAAAATCGAAATTAGAATTACGATTCGGAGAAACTCATTCATTACAGAGTTACTACTGTCAATTTACGAATAGAAGACAGAAATATGGGGAAAATTTTGCTGCCTTTGGAACGGATATAGAGAGATTATCTCAGCTTGCATATCCTGAATGCCCACATTCTGTTCGAGACAAGATTGCTTGTGCGCAATTTGTTTCTTCAATATCAGATGAGTATGTGAGGAGAACCCTTCAGTTAGAAGGAATGACATCTTTGAAAGTGGCGATAGAAAGAACTAAGACGATAAAATCTATTCAGGAAAATAATTTTGAACGAAAAGCGGGAAGTAATTTTAATTCTTTTAAAAGAAAAGGAAATAATTTTGATTTTAGGAAAAAAGAGAGTGGTTTTGGAAACGAGGAAAAACGAGGTAAAAATGAAGGTGAAAATAAATTTGTAAGAGGAAATAAATATAGAGGGAATTTTGTGAATAAAAATCGAATGGAATGTTGGTTTTGCGGAAAGGAGGGGCATTTACGTTTTGAATGTCCCGGGAAATCGGAAAACTCGGAATAGTTGAACTTGACGGGGCGAGTTTGACTAAAGAACGGGGAGCCCCGAAAGTTACGGGGAGAGAATTTAAACGTTTTTTTAAATTAAATAGAATTAAGTGTGATCTTGATGAATTTTGTTATTCCGGGGAAGCAGATAATAAACATTGTATCTTTAAAATAGATACGGGCTCTGATGTATCAATTTTGAATAGAAATTTTGTTGAGTTAGGTAAGCGGAAAGTTGAGATTTTTGATGATGATTTGAAATATCCTACGGGGGAAAGAATTTTGATTAAATACAAAACAATTGTAAAAGTTCGGCTTGGAAACTTTTCTGTAGAAATGCCAATGTTAATTGCGGACATTAGCGATGATTGCATCTTAGGAGTGGATTTTCTTAAAAAAATGAATTTAGGAAATGTGTTTGATTTCGTTTTTGAGGGTCAATCTTTATCTGGTGAAACAAATATTTTAAGATGTTCTCGTGTGGAAAGTTGTTTTAAAGAGATTCCTGAAATTTTGAAAGAACTTTTCATTAAAGATTCAAAAAATTTAAATGACAGTCAGAAGAAAATTTTTGCGGAATTTTTGATTGAGTTTCGAGATGTGTTTTCTGATGAAATTGTTGCAGGGAATTGTGATGTTGTCAAACATGAGATCAATGTAAAAGATTCTTCCCCAATTAATCAGGTACCTCGTCGAATTCCAATCCATTTACGAGGAGAGGTAGATAAAATTATTCAGGACATGAAAAAACATGGAGTTATCAAGGAGTCTCAGAGTCCCTGGGTTTCGCCGGCGGTTATGGTGAAAAAAAAGGATGGAACAATCAGATTTTGTATTGACTACAGGAAGTTAAATGATGTCACTAAGAAAGATTCTTTTCCTTTGCCTAGAATTGATGACATTTTCGATCAATTAACAGGTAACGATTTGTTTTCCTCTTTGGATTTAAAAAGCGGTTAGTGGCAGGTAAAAATTCATCCAAGGGATAAAGAAAAGACTGCTTTTTCTATCGGTAACGGTCTTTGGGAATTTAATGTTATGCCTTTTGGTCTTTGTAACGCCCCCGCAACTTTTGAGAGATTAATGGAAAAGATTTTACAAAATTTATTATCAAAAATTTGCTTAGTTTATCTTGATGATGTTATTGTATTCGGGAAAAATTTTGGGGAAATGATAAAGAATTTGAGAGAAGTTTTTCTTCGGCTACGCTCTGCAAATTTAAAAATTAATCCTAAAAAATGTGTTCTTTTTGGAAAGAGCATTAAATATTTAGGTCATGTTATATCAGCTGAGGGCGTTGCAACGGACCTTGAAAAGATTATGACTGTGAGGGATTGGCCAGTTCCGCATAATAAGAAGCATATTCGAAGTTTTCTGGGATTTTGCTCATATTATCGGAGATTTGTTAAAGGATTCTCGTCCATAGCAAAACCGTTATATGTTTTAACTGAAAATCAAGTTAGATTCTTTTGGGACGAGGAATGTCAAAGAGCTTTTGATAAATTAAAACAAATATTAACATCATCTCCTATTCTTTCTTTTCCAAAAGGAGATGGGGAATTTGTTCTTGATACTGACGCTTCGAATACGGGAATTGGTGCAGTCTTGTCACAGGCACAAGACGGAAAGGAAAAAGTGATTGCTTATTTTAGCCGAGTATTTTCTAAGGCTGAAAGGAATTATTGTACAACGCGTCGGGAATTATTAGCTATTGTGGATTCAATAAAAACTTTTCATCATTATCTTTATGGACGAAAGTTTATGGTCCGTACAGATCATGTTTCTTTAAGATGGTTAATGTCCTTTAAGGAGTTAGAGGGTCAATTGGCTCGTTGGATGGAAAGGCTTCAGCAGTATGAATTTGAAATTATCCATCGGAGGGGTCAGTGTCATAAGAATGCTGACGGTCTTTCTAGGCGATTATGTGAGGATTACGGATGTCAATATTGTACTAAAGTGGAATTGAAGAACACCTTATTTGGAAAAGAGACTGTTGGACGATTGATTCTAGAAGGAGAAAATTTGGAGGGGTGGCGTGAAGATCAGAAAGGGGATCCTGGTATTTCTTTTATTTATCAAAGCAAGGTCTCGGGAGAACGACCTTCTTGGACGGAGATTATTTCTAAAGATCCTTCTTGCAAGATTTACTGGTCGTATTGGGATGCGCTTGTTTTAAGGAATGGAGTTCTTTATAAAAGATGGGAATCTTCAAATTCAAAATTCAACATTTTCCAACTTGTTCTCGCGCAAGCGGATTAAGCGGATTTTGGAAGAAGCGCATGATTCTTCTACTGGAGGTCATTTTGGAGTTAATAAGACTTTAGAGAAAATCCGTAAGAGGTTTTTCTGGGCGACCTGCAAGCAAGATGTAGAAGATTGGTGTAGAACTTGTAAAATTTGTGTTTCCAAGAAGGGTCCTTCCGGAAAGGGGAAATCCCCTTTACAAGTCTACAATGTGGGAGCTCCATTTGAGAGAATACAGATGGACATACTTGGGCCTCTTCCTTCTACCTTCTTTGGAAATAAGTATTTGCTTGTTATCGTTGATTGTTTCTCCAAGTGGGTGGAGGCTTTTCCGCTTAGGAACATTAGGACCAGGACAATAGCAGAGGTTCTCGTTAAGGAGGTTATTTCTCGATATGGAGTTCCTATGGAGATCCATACTGATCAAGGAAGAAATTTTGAATCTAAGATGTTCTCGGAATTAATGAGTTTGCTTGGAATTAAGAAAACGAGAACGACTCCCTTACATCCTCAGTCTGATGGGCAGGTAGAACGACAACATCAAACTATAATTGGTTATTTATCAAAATTTATTTCCGAGAATCAACGAGATTGGGATCATTGGGTTTCAATGTTTCTTTTAGCTTATAGATCTTCGAAGCATGAGGCCACTGGTGTTACTCCTGCCGAGTTGTGCTTTGCCCGAGATTTAAGACTTCCTTTAGATTTGCTGCGGGGTAGTCTTCCAGAGGTGGAAGTAGATTCCAATGAAGATTATGTTAGTGGATTAAGAAGGAAAATGGAATTTATTCATTATAACGTTAGGGAGTGGATGGATCTTAGATCTTCTCGAATAAAAAACAGATATGATCGAGGAGTTAGACAGGTTCTTTTTCAGGAAGGGCAAAAGGTTTGGCTGTTCAATCCTCATAGGGTATAAGGAAAGGCTCCTAAATTACAAAGGAATTGGGAAGGTCCTTATGAAATAGTAAGAAAACTTAGCGAGGTAGTGTTCAGTATTCAAAAATCATTGAGACATAGAAGAAAGGTTGTGCATGCAGACAGATTAGCACCGTATTCGGAAAGACGTTTGGAGTGTGAATAGGGAATCAGGGCCCGAAATTTATTTGGTGGGAATTATTCTTGTTTACGTTCAGAGAATGGAAGTTCTAGGGAACTTCTATTATAGAAAATTTTTGGGGACGACGCTCGGTAACTTGTGGCAGAAGCCCAAGGTAGAGCAGAAGGTCGTCAATTAAGGTTTACAGGAAGGGACGATGCTCGGTAACCTGAGGCAGAAGCCCAGGGTAGAGCGGGAGATCGTCATGAAATTTTGATTGAGGGAATAGACGACGCTCGGTAACTTGTGACAGAAGCCCAAGGTAGAGCAGAAGGTCGTCAATTAAGGTTTACAGGAAGGGACGATGCTCGGTAACCTGAGGCAGAAGCCCAGGGTAGAGCGGGAGATCAGAAATCCTCTCTGGAAATCTTCGCCTTGGGGGAAAGAGATTCTGAGGATTATTTTTCTTCTAAATCGAGGGGGGGGGTGAGAGAGAGAGAGAGAGAGAGAGAGAGAGAGGCAAACTAATGTTTCGTGAATTGAGCACTTGTCGGATTTTATTTTTTTATTTCAGTTTGGAGGCTTGCAAGGTCGACGCGTAAAGGGAGGTCAACGAGATTCTTTTTTTAAGAAGACCGCCTCGCCCCGGTTTTTGATTCAGGGTTTTCCCGTGGGCTTGGAGGCAAATGCCGAGGCGGGGACATGGGAGCCTTTAGAGCGTTGGGTCCCTGAAAGTTAATTTCTTTCCCCCCCTTGTCCGAAGAATCAAGAAAGAAGCACTCAAGAATTAAGATGAAGAGTTTTGCACGAGCAAAGATTGAAGTGAGAAGGTTCCGTTTTGAAGAAGAGGTTTCGCAGCTTCATGATCTCCGGAAGAACAAGCCTTCCAGCTTGGTTGTCGGGACGACAACTTTAAAGAAGGGGGGCAGTGTTACGGTCATGCGATATTTGTAATGTGTCACCGTATAGTTTATGTAATCGATAGTAATGAGTTGACGGTCGCTCGTTGACGACGGTTGTTGTTATGTTGCTGACGTCTGGAGCCTCGTTTCGGTGACAGACGTGTTTTAATAAACGTCTCAGTTTCTTTTAAAGAATCTGCTCAATTATTTATTGTGCGTGAGTGCGCGTGAGTGTCTTGTGCCACCGTCGGACGTAACAGTATTATTCAACTGGATCACAATAAAGGTAGACGAATTCGACGCCAAGTTAGAGATGAAAGGATGCCGGAGATTCTTGCATCCGCTCAATTGCATCCCTGCCATTCATTAAGACGTACAGAAAGAGATTCTGGAATTAGTCGCAGCACGATCTGGCAAATTTTCCATGAAAACAAGCTGCATCCGTACAGAACGTCTCTTCACCAAGCATTGACGATTGACGATTTTAGATACAGATTCAAATTTTGCAATTGGATTCGTCAACAATCGCGCAACTTTTATCAAAAAATTTTATTTTCTGATGAATGCACATTTTCAAGTGACGGCTCTGTAAATACATGGAACTGTCGATATTGGGCACAAGAAAATCCTCATTGGTTCCGAGAAATTGACCATCAACATGTTTGGAAAGTCAATGTTTGGTGCGGAATTATTGGAAAACATGTCGTTGGACCGTATATCTTTGAAGTGAACCTAAACGGTATTCGGTACGCCAATTTCCTTGAAAATGATCTTCCGCCCTTGCTTAAAAATATTGATCTACAATTGCGCCTAAATATGTTTTTCCAGCAAGATGGATGTCCAGCGCATACATCTAGAGTTGCCCGTGAACGGTTGAACAAAATGTTTCCAGATAAATGGATAGGCAAATATGGCCCACATCATTGGTTACCACGATCACTGGACCTTACTGCTCTTGATTACTATTTGCGGGAAAGGCTAAAAGATCTGGTATACCGCAAACGCCCTACGACAAGAGATATGATTCGTAGAATACGTCTCGCTATTCGTTCTCTACATGTTGATGAAATTCTTCATGCAACAAATAATTTCGAGAAAAGAGTACTTGCCTGCATTAAAGGAAACGCTGGACATTTCAAACATCAGGCCTAATAACATCAGCCACACACACACACACACGCACACGCACACACACACACACGCACGCACACACACACGCGCGCGCGCGCGCGCGCACACACACATACACACACACACAGACACACAGACACACACACACACACACACATAGACACACACACACACACACCCAGAGGTATAAATCCGACCGTGCAACCTCCACGCGATATACCTTGGGTAATGCTAATGCCGGCAGTACCGTAACTTTCAACCCTCATAACTCAAAAAGTACTGATTAAAAAAACGTTTTATTATAGCGTTTTGGAAAGCTCTCGAGATAAGCTACAAGAATATGCATTGAAAAATAGGGCTTTCTATTTAAGAAATTAAAGGTGACTTTCACGTAATCTTCAAACGACTATCCAAGGTCAAACCAATGACACCATCTTATGTCCCCCTCAATGTCACAAAACTTTTGTCTGAAACATTTTTCTTTAAAATGTCGCGTTTACAAAAAAATTGGGTGAGACGAGTTGTCTGGGACAGCTAGTATATAAATATATATTACTACTCTAATTTATATATTAACTTAATAGGCAAAACACCCACATTTAAAAAAAATAGAAGAAGCCAAATCTAAAAGTAACAAACGTCAAAATAAAGATGACTTAAATAACAATGTTACTAAAAACCAATGTACATTGCAAAAATGGAGTTCTGGAAAAGTCACTGAAAAAAAATTGATGCTGTTGCGCTTTATTATTGAACATGTTCAACCGTCGTCAATTGTAGACAGTTCTGCTTTTATTGATTTGGTTAAACTCGGACTTCCTGCATCCATTCGAATAATGTGCCAAAAAACATTAAGAGAAAAACTTATTGAATCATATTCTCACATGAAAACAGAACTGGAAAATCCATTGACTGAAGTAGAAACAATTTCAACTACAGCAGATTTATGCAGTGAAGCAAAGAGGTAGATACATTGTTTATTTTACTTAATTTTTATATTAATTTTACATTTTTTAATTTTTATAAGGATATATTTTTTATTTGTTACTTTATTACAGTTAAATAAAATCTTTAAACTTTTTATAGAAGGTACTTGGGAATAACTGCTCATTGGATCAATCAAGAAACTTTAAAAAGAGAATCAGCCGCACTGGCTTGCCGTAGAATAAAGGGAAAACATACATTTGATGTTATAGCAAAAGCGATTAATTCTGTGTTTTTAGAATTCCATATACAAAATAAAGTGTATTGCACAACAACGGATAATGGTTAGGTCCTGGTTCAATAATGGTTCAAACTTTGTTAAAGCATTTCGGTAAAGTATTATTTTATATACAGGGTGCGAGAAAAGTTCCGGGACGGCGAAATATCTCGAAAACTAAGCATTTTAGGAAAAAGTGTTTCAGACAAAAGTTGTAGGGTTTAAAAAGATCTATCTACTGATCTTATCAGTTTGACCTTGGATGGCGTCGCCAAGGTCAGATCGAAATTACATTAACTTTTTTAAATGGAACACCTAACTTTTTATTGCATATTCTTGTAGCTTATCTCGAGACCTTTCCAAAACATTACAAGAAAGTTTATTTTCGTTGAGTACTTTCCGAGTTCTGAGGCTTGAAAGCTACAGTGTACTGTAGTGTGAGTCCAGCCACTCTTGCCTTAACTGGCCGGACACACGCCACACTTGCCTTAACTGGCCGGACACACGCCACACTTCCCTTAACTGGCCGGACACACGCCACACTTGCCTTAACTGGCCGGACCCACACGTCACTCTTGCCTTAACTGGCTGGACCCACACTACAGTACACTGTAGCTTTCAAGCCTCACAACTCGGAAAGTACTCAACGAAAATAAACTTTCTTGTAATGTTTTGGAAAGGTCTCGAGATAAGCTACAAGAATATGCAATAAAAAGTTAGGTGTTCCATTTAAAAAAGTTAATGTAATTTCGATCTGACCTTGGCGACGCCATCCAAGGTCAAACTGATAAGATCAGTAAATAGATCTTTTTAAACCCTACAACTTTTGTCTGAAACACTTTTTCCTAAAATGCTTAGTTTTCGAGATATTTCGCCGTCCCGGAACTTTTCTCGCACCCTGTATATTTATTTGTATATATAATATTAAAATGCATTGAATTTGTTATTATAAATAAAAATCTTTAATTTTTCTAGAGAATTTGCAAAAGAAGATGAAGATGAAATTAACACGGAATTTCATAACATAGATGAGTTATTAGAAATGGGTGACACAATAGATTTAGATAGAGAAGATTTTATTAATCTTCCACCACACCACAAGTGTGTTAGTCACACGCTTAATCTTATTGCAGCCAAAGATTCAGAAAAGGCTTTTGATAATGATGCCCTGTATAAAAAAAAAATACAGAATCATATTTGGTAAATTAACCAAATTCTGGAGTAAACAAAACCAGTCCACTCAAGTGGCAGACAAAGTTAAAGAAATTTGTGGCGTTTATTTAAAAACACCTGTTATTACTAGGTAACAACATTTTTTATTACTATTTTTCATTTGTTTTTATACTTTTTTGCTTTAAAAATGTCTTAATATTTTTGTGAATATATGTTTTTTACACACACTATATTATTTAAAATATTACTCATATACATTAAATTGAACATAAAGTTACAATAAATATATTGTATATAGTATAAAAACGAAGTTTATTTTTTATTCTAGGTGGAATTCGATTTATGACTGCGTATGTCAAGTGGTGACTATTTCGAAAGAAAACTTAGAGAAAATAAACCAATGTTTGGATTATTGCAAGATTGACAAATGATGAATTAAAATTTCTTAATGAATATTGTTAGGTACATTGTATAACATTTACATAATTATAATTTAATAAAAATTTATAGCAACGAAATCGCTTCTTATTGTTATGCGCTTGTAGTAGCTTAGGTTACAGCATAGTGTATCTTTAAATAAAATAAAAGTGTATTTTTTATATTTTCTTGGATTAGGTGATGAAACCTTTGGCAAAGGCATTAGACAAATTGCAAAGCGACACAGGAATGTATATGGGATATTTGTTACATGTTTTGAACACTGTACAACAGAAAGTAAAAGATCTCACAAATAAATTGACAGATTGCCGTAGCTTGGGTGTAATTATTCAAGAAAGTTTAAATAAAAAATAATTTATATCTATTAATCTATTTGTAATTTAGACACATATACATTAAATATATATACATAAATTTTTTTCATAATGCAGATATTTTAATAAAATAAAAGATATCAAATAAACAGAACGTTTAAAATTGTCGTATCAGACAACTTTAAGATATCTTCCAGAGTTTGTTATGAGATACCTTAAAGATGTTTCTTAAAAAACTTTTAAAAATATTTTAAAGTTAATGAGTCGATTTTAAACATTCTACTTATTGGGTAACTATTTAAAACAATTATATCACAAAATTGTTTCGTCAATCATTTAAGTTTTTAGATTTGAAAGTATTTGAATGACTACTATCTTTTCATTTTTAATCCTGCAATATAATTAATTCGTTTGGTTTTTACATCAATCAAATTATATAATACTTTTTTATACAGGGTGTTTCAGACCACCCGTACACCCCTTTTCTCTTCGCAGGATTAGGACCAATCAAAAATATGTTCAGACGAAAGTTATAGGGTTTCAAAAGATCTATTCAATGATCTTATCAGTTTGACCTTGGATGGCGTCGCCAAGGTCAGATCGAAATCACATTAAGTTTTTTAAATGGAACACCCTATTTTTGATTCCAGAATCTAATAGCTGGTGTCAAGACCTTTCCAAAACACTATAAGAATGTTTATTTTCGTTGACTACTTTCCGAGTTGTGCGGCTTGAAAGTTACACTACCGCCAGCATCAGCATTACTCAAGATGTACCATGTGGTGGTTACTTAGTCGGATTTAATCTTGTGTGTGGGTGTGTGCATACGTGCATGCGTATGTGTATGGGGGAGGAAAAGGGGAGTCAAAGTTTTATGTACTCTGCTTTTGTTTATTAACTGGATTGATTATGTTTGATGATCAATCATGTCCAGATTGACTGTATGCATTTTCCCGTGCTTAGCATTATCCAGAATGAACGACGTGGACGTGACGAGAATTTCATCCCATTGGGGTGCTTGATTCACGTGAGTCCCCTTGCCTCTCACGTTTGGGGTGCTTGATTCACGTGAGTCCCCTTGCCTCTCACGTTTGGGGTGCTTGATTCACGTGAGTCCCCTTGCCTCTCACGTTTGGGGTGCTTGATTCACGTGAGTCCCCTTGCCTCTCACGTTTGGGGTGCTTGATTCACGTGAGTCCCCTTGCCTCTCACGTTCGGGAATGAATGAGTGTATGTTTTGTTAAGCGACTAAATGTTCAAAGTGAGCACCATTCTCTGCGATGCAAGCATCAACTCTATTTTGAAAATCATTGGTTGCTCGAAGAATTTCCTCGGCACGTAAGGATCGAATTGCTTCACTTATTCTACGAATCATATTATCCCTCGTAGTCGGACGTTCATGATAGACCAAGTTTTTTATCCTTCCCCAGAAATAATAATCAAGGACGGTGAGATCTGGTGATCGGGGTGGATAATTGATTGGACCGTATTTGCCTATCCACTTGTCGGGGAACATAGTATTTAATGCCGCACGAGCAACTCTCGATGTATGAGACGGACATGCATCTTGTTGGAACCACATGTTCAGGCGCAATTGCAGAGGAATATTTTCTAGTAAGACAGGAAGATCTGTCATTATCAAGGCGGAATATCTATCACCGTTTAGATTTTCGTCAAAGAAAACAGGACCTATGATTTGACTTCCAATAATTCCACACCAAACATTGACTTTCCAAATGGTTTGATGATCTACTTCTCTCAACCAGTGAGGATTATTTTGTGCCCAATAACGAGAGTTCCAAGTATTAACAGATCCATCACTTTTAAGTGTACATTCGTCAGAAAATAAAATTTTCAAGTGGAAATCAAGTGGTTGCTGTCTTATACAGTTGCAAAATACAAGTCTCTGTCTAATATCGTTATAATTCAACGCTTGATGAACAGACATTCTGTAAGAGTGAAATTTGTTATTTTTTAGAATGCGCCAAACATTGATTTTACTAACACCAGAATCTTGTTCTCGTCGTTTTAAAGAATCATAAGGGTTCAATTCTGTCGATGCAAGAATTTCCACTGTTCTTTCATCCATAATCGGACGACGAATTTGTGTACCTTTGTTATGTTGAGGCTGAACGACACCTTTAATTTTGATTCGTTTAGACAAACGTGAAAAAACATTTCGCGAGTGAGGAGTCCGATCAGGATAACGTTCCCGCCACAATCTTTCCGCTGCAATGAATGTACCTCGACACTCACCTAAAATTAGCAGCATATCATATGCTTCTTCATTGGAATAGGACATGGCTAAATAAACCTAGACTAATAAAGAGGGTCGGATTTTTGTTGCGCGATTGACACTGATATGACGGTTATTGAAGACGTAGGTGACAAGTTTGAGAGAGTTATTGTCACTCGTGTTGAGTTGAATCACAATAGCGTTGTGGTGAATACATCTCTACTACATCCTATGCAAATAACAATATGTATAAAATCACGAGTTAGACATCGTTACGCAGAAAGCCGCGCTCGTTATTGCTCGTGTGCTACCGTTAAAGTAATAATGTAATTACATAATATTATGACATACATATGTATGTGACTATCTACGGTCGCGACAGCTAACTTTCACGATTTTTCATGATCTGTTTTTGTTGGCCCGGCTCGCGTGTTTACTTTCTTTGTGTCGGCTGCACGGCTTTCTGCGTAACGCGTGATTTTATATTGTTATTTACATGGTGTTGGCGGTAGTGTAACTTTCAAGCCGCACAACTCGGAAAGTAGTCAACGAAAATAAACTTTCTTGTAGTGTTTTGGAAAGGTCTTGACACCAGCTATTAGATTCTGGAATCAAAAATAGGGTGTTTCATTTAAAAAACTTAATGTGATTTCGATCTGACCTTGGCGACGCCATCCAAGGTCAAACTGATAAGATCATTGAATAGATCTTTTGAAACCCTACAACTTTCGTCTGAACATATTTTTGATTGGTCCTAATCCTGCGAAGAGAAAAGGGGTGTACGGATGGTCTGAAACACCCTGTATATTAGGTGCTAGAAATTGAAACTTAATTATATCATAGGACCACAAATGAAAAGATAGCGGTCAACTAAAAGTTTTTAAACATAAACTTATAAAATTTAAAACAATTTTATTGAAATTTGTATTTGTTTATTGCATTTATTTTTAATAACATTTAATTTTTGTTTTATTGAAAGATTCGCATTATTGTAAAAAACATAGCAAAAATATAAATATTTCAATATTTTTAATTCTAGATTTTGTAGAACATTTGAAAGAAAAGAATTAATAATTGCCAGTTGCCTGCATCCGAAATTTAAATATAACTGGTTAAGTGGAGAAAAGAAAAAACTAGCTGAGAGCTACATAGAAGATTTGTTAGGCTTTCGTCAAAGCAAAACCTCCTCAAACTCAAGTGACGATCACGACGACTTTTTTGACTTTCATCAATCAAAATCGGCTTCTGAATCTGGAGAAGAAAAACTGCAGGGATTTTTAAAATCAAAAAGGTCTGACATTGAATTATTAAATGATTATCCTAAATTAAAAAAAGCATTTATTAAATTTAATACGGCACTACCCAGCAGTGCATCAGTCGAAAAACTGTTTAGTATAGCTAATTTTGTATTATCACATTCAAGAGGTCATCTAAAGGATGACATAATGGAATACCAACTTTTGTTAAAAGTAAATAGTAAATTAACATCGATAAAAATGTAGTAGTTTACTTTTTCAAGTAAAACCTTTGTGATATAATGATCAACCTTTGTAATAAAGTTCCTATTAAAAATATAAATAAATTTCTTGAGTTTATATTTAATAATCCCTATATGAATCTTATTCATAAAATCCTATATAATTTTTATAATTTTATTTATTTTAAGAACTGTAGGTTTAGAATTATAAAATTTTTAAGCATAATCTAATTTCATTTAAAAATTAAAGAAGTAACGGAAAAGTAACGAATCGTTACTTTCTATGTAACGGTAACAGTAACGAGTTACTTTTGAGAATCAGTAACGAGTAACGGTAACTAGTTACTTTTTTGATTCGGTAACGAGTAACGGTAACAAGTTACTTTTAAAAAGTAACTTTCCATTCCCTGCAAGAAATGCAAGAAATATATGTGGTAAATTAAATCATTTTGCGGTTAGTTGTAGGGTAAAAAAAGTAAAAAAGTAACAGAACAAGTTGATGTAGATTCGGAGTCAAAGGAAAGTTCATTTTGTGTAGATTATGTAGAAATTGGAAATATTGATGTAAGATGGATTGAAGACGTACAAATAAAGAAAAATTATTAAATTTAAATTAGATACAAGAGCAGATGTAAATGTTTTACCATTAAGTATATATAATAAAGTTAAAACGTCAAAAGTTAAATTAGAGTCTACGAATGTAATATTAGAAAGTTTTGGTGGTAATAAAATGAAACTATTAGGAATAACTGAATTGTTATGTACTGTCAAGGATGTGACAAAAAAACAAAAAATTATAATTGTTAAAATAGAAACAATGTCGCTTTTAGGTTTACAAGCGTGTCGAGAATTTAATCTAATTAAAAGAATACATATGGTAGAAAATTCTAGTGCAAAAGATACATTTATAACAGAAAACATAGATGTTTTTGAGGGTACTGGTTCATTTAAAAAAAAGTGTACAATTGAAATTGATGAGAAAAGCACACCAGTTGCTTGTCTACCCAGGAGGATTCCATATACAGTTAGAGATAAATTAAAAAATAATAGTTGTCTAAGGTGATAAAAAATGGAATAATAACAAAAGTTGAGAATCCTAATGGCTGGATTAGTAATTTAGTAATAGTGAAGAAGCTAAATGGTAAAAAGAATATATTTAGATTCTAGGGATCTAAATAAAATGATTAAAAGGTCTAAAGATGTGTTAATACTAACTATTGAGGAGTTAACAGAAAAATTTTCTAACTAACATTTTTTTAATGCATTAGATTTAGAAAATAGATATTGGCATGTAAAGTTAAATGAGAAATCAAGTAACTTGTACACATTTTCAACCCTTTTTGGCTGTTATAAATTTAATAGATTACCTTTTGGTTTAAATATGGCTCCTGAATATTTCCAGAAAATAAATTTTGAAAATTTTGGTAATATTGAGGGTGTCACAATTTACTTTGATGATTTATTATTGATTTATTATTGATGACTGCAGAGACAGAAGAAGCTCATGATATGATTGTAAAAAAAGTCGTAGATTGCGCTAGAAGAATGGGTGTCAAATTTAATAAGAATAAAGTACAATATAAGGTAAAAACTGTAAAATTAAGTAATATTTTTAGCCGAAGGAATAAGAATAGATTCGGAAAGAGTTCAAGCGATCTTAGTTATAGAGTCCCACAAATGTGATTAAGTTGCAAAGTATACTAGGCGTGATAAACTTTTTGCGAAATTTTATACCTAATTAGTCAGAAAAAATAGCACTACTTCGAAATCTATTTTTAAAAAATGTTCAATTTCAGTGGCTACCTGTACATGAAGAATGTCTCAATAAAATAAAACAAGAGATAACAAATACACCTGTATTGGAAAATTTCGATTCAAGTAAAGAAATTACTATTCAAGCAGATGCATCACAGCACGGGTTAGGCTGTTGCTTGTTGCAAAATGGAAAGCCAATTAGTTTTGCGTCTAGAAATCTTAGTAAAAGTGAGAAATATATGGCACAAATTGAAAAAGAATTATTAAGTATTGTTTTTGCAACACAAAAATTTCATAATTATATTTATGGGAGGGAAAGTAATTTAATTACCAATTACAAGCCGTTAATTAGTATACCAAATAAAAAGATTTCGGAAATTCCTTCTACTCGTTTACAATGAATGAGGATTAAATTACTAAAATATCAAATAAAAATATCATATACTCCAGGAAAAGAAATGCATATTGCAGATTTGTTGTCAAGATCGTTCATCAATGAAACAAATATAGATGATACATGATTACGAGAAGTAGTACATTCTATTGACACAGGTTTTAGTATTTCAGATGTTAAAAAATTAGAACTTCAAAGAGCAACTATTGCAGATCCAACATTATCTAAACTTAAATATTATCATTTTAATGGATGGCCTAAATTAAAAAAAGATGTAGAAGAGTCAAATTTTATTTTAATTTGCAAGATCAAATCACAGTAAAAAAAATCTATTATATTTCAATTTTAAGTTAATAATTCTAATTGAGTTTCAAAAATATATCTTAAAATTACTGTATAAATCACATTTTGGGATGACTAAAACTAAGACACGGGCAAATCAAATAATATATTAGCCAGGAATTAATAAAGAGATAGAAGAAATAATATCTAAATGTACAATTTGTACTAAGAATGATGTAGAAAAAGAAATGAAACATAATGAAACTGTACAATCAAAAGATGGAAATAGCCAACAACAAATAATAAAGACAACGCGTAGAGGACAAACTGTCAAAACTCCATCTAAGTTAAAAGATTATGTATTATAACCGAAGCACATAGTTTTATTTTAAGTTTTTATTTAAAGTTTAGTTAATCAAATAGAGATATCATATTTTAGTTTTATTTGCAAATGCATTCGTACGTTAAATTCTTTTCAGTATGTCCGGTTAGAATTAAAATAAGTAATCTAATTTGCTATGTTCTTTAAAAAATAAAAAAGGAAGATGTATCAGTAGTGTGTGTGTGAGATTGAGCATGCGCAAGCGCACTTACAAGATACTAGCACGGGACACAGCGGTCGGTGCCTGAGAGTCGGCCTGAGTTTGAGACGCTCTAATGTACGTTTAATAAACATATTATATTAATATAAACCCAGTTTGTTTATTACTACAGTATTAAATATAATAAGGGGAAAATGATGCTGAAGGGGACTTCAATTTTTCCAAAGAGGGGAAATAAAGAAGTAGAGAAAGTTTTAGTTTAGGTTTTGTAATTAAAAATAGAGGAAGTGAGAGGGAGTCGCGGTTTTGGGTTTAGAATTACTTCTTTTCAGAATTGAAAAATTAATAAAATAAATAATATTTGTCTTGGACAAAGTGCAGGACTGGTGAAAGCCCATTTAAAATATATTATAAAATAAAATCCCTAAAATAAAAATAATAAAATATAAATAAAAAAAAATCTCACGCTCGGACGCAACAGTAATCAAAATTATAGCTCCTCAAAATTAAAAAATTTTCCCAAATCCAAAAATGTGTTTTTGTATTTTATAGGATCGGTGTGTTTAAGGATTAACACATGGGATTTGCCTTTTCAATAAATCTCTTAGTTTCATCAGTAAAAATAGAAAACTGAAAAAATGACTTAACTAACACTAATCTTCTCTAATCTTTCGCATTTATTTAAATTTGAATTTGTGATACGAAATGTATATGCAATGTAAATGGATCGACAAGAGATTAATTGTATATTTATTATTTTGCATCAAAAAAGAACGAGCCTAAAAATTAATAGAATCGTGACATAAAATTCAAATATTCCTTGATCGCAAGCTAATTTAATTAAACAAAGAACAAGAAATTGAGTTAAACATATCCTCTGTCAATATGTTGCGTGCTCTGCTTCACTTCTTCAGCAATCAGCAGCAGCAGTATCAGCAGCCGCGATACTGCATGCGTGCTGATTGGATCTAATCCGTTTAATTCGGGGAATGAGTTTTAGTGGACCATTTTAATTCGAGTCTGTCGCGTCCACGTTTGCTTTCTCTCGCTTGTTTCAAATACTTTTCTGAAACTTTAAGTCTCGAAAGCGCTTCAAACCATCTCAATGTTGAACAGCTTTTACATTCTCTTATTGATTAGTTGAAAACTTACATGTATAATTTCAAAAGAATATGTTGCGGTCTTAACGAAAATTTACTTATTTACTTTAATTTGGTTTGAAAAGTTAATTATAACAAAATAATAAAATTTTTTATAAAAGAATTTTTTGATAAAAAATGTGGGAGTACTTGGACGGATTTTAAATATTACAATATATTTAACATAATTAACATTTTTATAGTTTATGAAATTATGCGTCAAGAGTTTTCTATAAAACCAAATAAATTAAAAAAATTAAATTTTCAAGAAACAAAGAACTTTTCATCCTCAAACGGTTAATTATATAAATATGGTAATATTTTGACAAACATATAATAGATATAAAAACAAAGTTGTAGGCTTTAATATTTTATTTGAGGATCTAAATAAAAGAAATATTAAACAACATTCAAAATCTTTTATTTAGTTCTTTCTAGAATTTATATCTAAATTTTACCTATTTATCCCATAATATTTTATATTTATCTTATTTTATAAAATTAACAATAATAAAGGTGAATAAAACAGTATTATTTTAAAGATAAAGTAATAATCTTATTACTTTTTAAAAAATTTACAAACTGTTCATAACAAAAACATCCTTTCTTTTTGATTGACAATTTTTTTCCCGGCAATAAAAACAAAGTTTTAGACTTTGATTAATATTTTGAGAATATAATCATAAAAGTTAAATAAATGAGAAACCGGCTTTGTGTTAAAAATATTTGCTAAAATTGTATACATATTACATATTTTTATACTTGTATTTTCCATTTTCTGCTTGATTCTTCAGGACAAAATTGTTCATGATGTAACGCTATTGACAGAAAATATAATAATTTGGCACCCAGATAAGAAGAATAAACTTGTTTAGTTTTTACATTAGTGTAAAAAACTTTTCTAATATATTATAATGTTTATTTTAGTTTCTGATTATAGACGATTAAATTATTTCTTTCAAATTAATCGAGGTAGCAGTTTCTCCTCTGATTAGATAACACATTACAAGTTTTTTAAGCTGAAAAATATCGAAGCACCACAATTCGGTCGACTTATCACAATTGTATCAGTTTCATTTATAGTAATTGTACGCGTGTGTACCTTCGTATCGTGTATTTCCCAGAATTCGGTTTGCAGAAATGTAAAGAACAATGGCAATTAGACACAGCGAACACAAACAACAAGACACCGATGGCAATTGCTTGGATTTTTCATACAATTTGTTATTATAATGGATAACACGCTGGTTGCATAATGCACACACCTATGCAGAATCTAGAGAAAAACTCAAATCCATACACAAACACGCACGGCGAACAGAAATGAAGCAAATAAACGTTGAAAGCTTAAGCATCCGGATAGCGCATGTATCCGCCGCAAAAGTCCACTGTCCACTGTGGCGTCATCATAAGAATGCATTAAATAGGATTGCACTGATGGGAAAGAAGACTACTGGGTGACCCGAAGAAAAGTGTCGCATATAAGGTTTTGTTCTATAAACTGAAGAATTATTAATCAGAAGTTATTAGAATTGTATAGATAACAGAATTATCATGAGTTTAAAATCTACAAAAATTGAAATATAAGTGTATTTAAATACAATTTCTTATAAAAATTACAATATCAATAGCATGTATAAATGGTAGTTTTTACTTTGCTAATAGAGAGAAATATATTTCTTACTTAATTTTATTGAAAGCTATATTTTAGGATTTTTATTCTTGCACTGCAGTAGAGTCCTAGTAAGTACTAACAGTAATTTTTGTTTAAAAACTAATTTGATTTAGGTTCATACTTTTGTGTGACAGGCGTACAGAAAGAGATGCGAAAGTCTTCGCTACAAAAGCGTCTGCTATAATATGTAAGTATACATGTAATATGCTATTTATGCTAGGTAAAGTTCAAGTTATAGAATTCGACATTGTTTACGTCGTCAATTGTTTTATCAATAACTCATAATCTCACTTACAATGTAACTATTATGTATGTAGGTACATGTGTATTATTATTTTACATTTATACTGTTACGTATGAATAACATTGATATTACTATTACTTAATATTTATTATGATTAAATTGTTAGAGATATAAATTATGTATGTAATTTTTTTTACATAAGTGTATTTAAAAGAAATAAAAATAAATTAATAAACTCAACAGTCTAAATATAACTGTCACGTTGTTCATCACAAACGAGCGTCACTTTATATTATTCTCTATCTGAAAAAGTTCATGTTAAATCGATAATCGTATCTCTCGAAATTTATTGTTGACACATTTCCGTAATGCTGTTTGGTTCTCCCGCTGTGTTTACTTCGTAAGATACTGTCATCGCAAAGATTGCGTTTTGATAGTTACGTGTACAAAGGGTTAATGTATGTAAATTGTAAATTATATAATAGCAAAAGCCATGTAGCACGCGCGTAGCGCGTGCCTGTTTTGCTAGTCATTCTTAAATCAAAGACTGTTTCTGAACGAGATGGCACTTGGACCGGCAGAAAGAAGAGTTTCTATTACCACTTGCAAGGGGACAAATACTAGACAAATTAAGACGTAGGAGCGACTTAAAACAGAGTACCGTTACGGCATTAATGCACTAAGAATGACTCAATATAGGAGTCGGAACGTTTACGATTGTAGTTTCTGTAAACTATGTCGAAGCTTTTAGTTATCTGTGTAAGAATTGTTTAATTATTATAACTAATAAAATCTCGCACTTACATCTAGCGCCGGTTAATTACATTATTGTGCTGTATCAAATTATTTGTTAATTTTGAATAAAAAAAAAATCTCTTTGAAATAGTCTATTAATAAACCTTTATAAAGTCATAAAAATGGGATCGTAATTTTATATTAATGACAAAATTTCTTTGCTTTCTGTTCGCTGCACGGCACTGGTACGCGAACTAGCACCGATGCAACTTGGCGGGATGAAGATGCCCGTTAAATGTCTGTGAATGCGCTTGTAACGTTTGAATAATTTTACTTTTATTTCGCACTTGAGATTAATTTGGTTACCACGATACGATTACTCCTCGGAGTTCGACTACGAAAAGGCGCGCTCCCGCCGTTTGCGGGAGCCTATATAGCCTGCTACACGATCCGTTCCTGAGGGTCTCACGTGAAACCTTTCGCGGTTTCTCAGAGAACAAGTCGTGCCGGGCTTAGCCGTTCGAAAGCGCGAGATCGTCGCGTATCGAACGTCAATTGGTCGGCGACAGCGCGCATCGCGCGACCACGCGCGCGATCACGCGGACGCTAGACCGTGCTCACCGCTCCGCAAACAATAACATGTTGACTCCAAAGCCAAGAATTGATCGCCTGAAATCGAAAAATAATAATTTCAGCGCTTCGCAACATTCTTGGCTTTGGAATCAATAATTCGGAAAGAAGCTGAAATTTGCGGCATTCCGCAACACTTTCTCATGATCTCTGTACTTGTATTATTAACTGACATTGTCGAATTCAATCAACAATATGATCGTTTAAATCACATTAATAAATTTTTTTTAAATAATAGCTAATTTCAAATGAGTGAAATCAATAAATAAATTTGTTGTAAATATTGAACAAATGCATTCTTAACAATTTATTCGTTCTTTGTGATAATTGTGAGTTTATTATAGCTTTGTATTTTCTTATACTTTTTGCTAATTTGCAATTGTTAAGGATTAATAACAAATCTCGATGGTTAAAATTTTTTGAAAGTTATTCAAAAGAAGGTACATGACAATATATATTAAGATTAAAATCATCGGAAATAATTATACTAAAATCAATAATCATTGTATTTTTGTCAATATATATTACAAGAACATTCCAGTGAGAAATGATACATCAAATCGATATCGAATCGATGTCGATTTGATCAAATGTCATTGATGCTTTTTGTCGGAATGTTGAACATCAAAATCTCAAATATTTCTTGATTATTTTGATGTCGTCATATTTGCATTTGTTGGTAGCAAAAGTAATATAATATAATGCTTCTTTCAAGATTTTCAATGTTTTTCTTAATTTTATTAAATATTGATTTGATATCAATTTGATATTCGCAAGCGTTGCAGTGAAATGCGCCGCGGTATGTATGTATGTAGAGTCGTGAGCTAAAAGGTAGCAACACATTTTCTTCGATGGTTTTTGGAATGTAAACTTGCTCATCGATAGGCGAACGCAATTGGTTGGATCCACAGGTAAGAACCAATGACGTTCGCTGTTCGATGAGGATGTCTATATTCCAAAAACCATAAAAAAAATGTGTCACAACCTTTTAGCTCACGACTGTACACCTAAGGACTCTGATTCTGTCCATGGAAAAATTTTCCAAACTGAGAAGTAGCTATTTTTCTTCATACTCGCAGTTCATAATTAATGAAACGACTAGAGCTTATTGGTCGTTACGTTAATCATGAAATGTAAGTATGTAGAAAGATAGCGACTTCTTAGTTTGAAAAATTTCCCCATGGACAGAATCAAAATTCTTGGGTGTACAGTCGTGAGCTAAAAGGTTGCAACACATTTTCTTCGATTGTTTTTAGAATGTAGACTTGCTCTTCGAACAGCGAACGACATTGGTTCTTACCTGTGGATTCAACCAATTAAGCATCGAACCATCGAACCATCTAACCATTGAAAAAAATGTGTTGCAACCTTTTAGCTCACAACTGTACACACTTTCCTTAGCAAGTACAATAAAAAATTTCTGCAAAAAATGTGCAATTAAAACCGATTAAAACGGAATCCTTTTTAGTCAATTTTAAGCTGTTTCAATCGATTCAATCCACGAGCGGATTAAAAAGTAATCGGTTTAAATTTTATACAAATCGTAATTATAAAAGTAAGATATTTTTCATAAATAATTAATATAAACTAATGTACGTTCATCAATGTAATCTATTAATTTAATGCTTTATAACTCGATCAATAATAATCTTACTAAAAATTTACAGAAAAACTTTTGTATTTATCTTATTGCCATTTAAAATTTTTATACGAGCACAAAAATCGATAGTAATTTTTATGTTTTCATCATGAGAAATTTTTTTAAAGAAAATGTTTACAAAAAGTTTTGTCAATACACATTTATTGTTCACTTGGCAATAAATATTTTAAGGTATATTTAAAAATTTTTGAAACAAGAAATATACATTTTTACGCCGTTTAATAATTACTGCTTGGTTATATTATTTTGTAAAATAGTTTATTTATTAATATTAATTAGATTATTGTACACCACAGTAAAAGGTGTTTCAAGTCAATTAAAATATTAAATTTCCAACAAATTTTTCTTTAGATCTCACATTTTTCTTTTAATTCTGTTAAAAAATATGATTCCATCATTAATTAGGCATTCTACAATGTTCATTAATTATAGGTATGTACAATATAATATATATTAGGTGTAGTAAAGAGAAATCCATTATTTTTGCATTAAATTGAAGGCTTTATTTAGCATAGTTAGAATGATCCGATTTAAATTAAATATGCAGCGTTTTGTTCGATAACTTGTTACCATTTTGAAGGTAATTTCATTATATCTTTCTTATAGAAACCCTCGTCCCTATTGGCAAAAAACTGGGACAGTCGATTTTCACAAGATTTTCTTGAGGCAAATTTTTCATCAGAAAAATCATTTGTCATAGAGAGGAACAGGTGGTAATCACTTGTTGATAGGTCCGGACTATAAGGTGGATGCATAAGAATCTCCCAACCAAGCTCTCGGAGCTTTTGGCGAGTCACTATCGATGTGTGTGGCCTGGCGTTTTTTTGATAGAACACAATTCGTCTCCTATTGACCAAAACTGGCCGCTTTTAGGCGATTGCTTCCTTTAGACGGCCCAATTGTTGACAACACAGGTCCAAATTAAGAGTTTGGCCGTAGGGGAGCAGCTCATAGTAGATGATTTCCTGTCAATCCCACCAAACACACAGCAAAACCTTTCTGATCGTCAATCCTGGCTTGGCCACCGTTTGCGCCAGTTCACCGCGATTCGACCACGACCATTTTCTATTGACGTTGTCGTAAGTGACCCACTTTTTATCACCAGTAACCATCCGCTTCAGAAATGTGTCGATTTTGTTGCAATTCAGCAGTAATTTGCAGATGGAAATTTGGACCGTAAAGTTTTCTTGCGTTAACTCGTATGGCACCCATACATCGAGCTTTTTTTATATCCAGTTTTATTTAAGTGGTTTCAAACGGTTTTTTGTACAATGTTTAGCTTCTGAACAATCAAAACAGTGACGATCAAACTCGACGATTTTCGTAATAAATTTCTTTTTACTACACCTAATATAAATGTAGCGGCTCGGGCACTAACCGTCACAACATACGGCGAAACAAGCAAGCGCGCGCACCGCCGCTAAGCAGTCTTGCCGTGTGTATAAAGGAGTAATCACACAACAGGTTAGGTTAGGTTAGGTTAGGTTCCCCCTCGACGGTGATCCACCTTGACGTGGTGAGGGGGCTCCCGTTTCCTCAGAGGGAAACGGGCTAAGAGATCACCACATGTCCCTCCACCGGGAGTGGCATGTCTTTCGGGCAGGGTACGCGTATCGGCGACGCGTCACCCTGGACTCTGGACGGAGAGACCCGGGTGCGTCACGGGCGAGGCGGTCATGGTTCGAAAGAGCGTGCGTAAGCCCCCCGATTAGACCCAGGGGTAGAGATACCATTAAGCCGTCTCGTGACTGGGCAAGGCTGGTGTCCCCCTTGAAGGAGTCACACGGGGTGTTAGTTCACCCGTCCGGGCGTGCGATTCCCCGGAAGGGCTGGCCGGAGGATAAGGGACCCATAGCGTAGCGCTCAAGTCCCGAATCTGAAGGCAATCAGTCTTGGTGCCACCGCGTTGGCACCCGGGCGTGGGACTCTTGGGTGTAGCGGCCTTGGCCGGTACTGCACTCGAACAGTCACCACCCCGCTAGTTAGCAAATCCTACGATGGGAGCTATCCCACGTCGGGACTACCGGGTAGGATTTCTGCCTTGCAAACCGTTGCAAGGCGGGTACTCAGAGACGGCGTGGGATTCTCTGAGGCACGGGCTAGGCGGGGGGATGGAAGGTGGAGAGGTCACTACCGGGGTGGCCCGAAGCCCGAAATCGCTCCAACAGGGGTCTGCATTCCCCCTCGTATAAAAACTCGGATGCAGGGACACGGTTAGGTGGAGGTGGATTGACGTAGCCCTCCCACGTGGGAGCGCACGGGTCGCACACCGGCCAGCAGGGGTCTGCTTCCCCTAGTTAAAAACACGAAGGCAGGGACACGGGTAGGAGCGGTGGATAGACGCTGCGGTCTTCCGAGATCAAAGGGAGTCGCTGATGTCACACACCGCAAACAGGTAACTTCCTCTGCCTGTATACATAACCGGTGGCATAGGGCGGCGGGGAAGGGGGGAACGTAGCTTCGCGCGCGTTTACCAGGTAGGCGGAGGTGGATCGACGCGGCTCTCACACTGAAAGGGCTGTGAGTTCATTTGTCACACATCGGCCAGCAGGGGTTTGCCTCCCCCTAGTTTAAAACTCGGAGGCAGGGACACGGGTAGGGGCGGTGGATAGACACGGCGACATACACATATCAAAAGTATGCCGCTGATGTCACACATCGCCACACAGGGAACGATGCCGCTCCTGTATAAAACACGGCGGCAGGAAACGGGTAGGGGTGCTGGGTGAAGGAGGAACCGGAATCCCGAACTCACGCAGCACCAACAGGGGCCCGCCAGTCCCCTGGATAAAAAATCGTCTGGTAGCGATCCGTTTCTTAGGATAAGATAGCTATGTCTCCACGATGGGAGACCCGGGCAGGTACTTTCTCGCAACTCGCTGCGAGGAAGATGACTCGGTTTCGGCGGGGGCTTTTTCCCGAGTCGCGGTTCTAGGCGGGGGACGGATGGTGGAGGGACGTAGTCCCGAAGCCTTGCATCTCACCAACAGGGGTCTGCATTCCTCCTTGTATAAAAACTCGGATGCAGGGACACGGGTAGGTGGAGGTGGATTGACGCGGGCCTCCCACGTGGGAACGCACGGGTCGCACACCGGCCAGCAGGGGTCTGCCTCGCCCTAGTTCAAAACACGAATGCAGGGACACGGGTAGAAGCGATGGATCGACGGGGTGACTTCTACCAAACAGGGTCACCGGTGTCACACATTGCAAATAGGTATCGCCCTCTGCTTGTATAAAAACCGGAGGAATACGGGGGGACGGGGGCTAACTTCGCGCGCGCGGTGGGAGAGTGATCACTCGTGATCAGTCTCTCTCCAAGACAGGAGTCTGCTTCTTCCTGTATAAAATGCGGAAGCAGGGAAACGGGTAGGAGGAAGTGTGTGCCGTTGTACTCGCGGCGTGAATTTTTTCCGCTGCGTGTTCATGCGTCACACATTGGCCAGCAGGGGTCTGCCTTCCCCCTAGTCTAAAACTCGGAGGCAGGAAAACGGGTAGGTGGAGGTGGATAGACAGCGTCTCCCACGGAAGGGAGTCGTTTGTCACACACCGGCCAGCAGGGGTTTGCCTTCCCCTAGTCTAAAACTCGAAGGCAGGGACACGGGTAGGTGGTGGTGGATTGACACGGGCCTTCCTTCAAGGGAAAGCGCGTGTGTCTCTCACCGGCCAGCAGGGGTCTGTTTTTCCCCTAGCATAAAAACTCGAAAGCAGGGAAACGGGTAGGTATGATGGATGGTTGAGGGATCCGGATTCCAACACCATTCATCGGTAGAAGGGGTTTGCCCTCCCCAACCGTCAGGCAATCGGGTCCAGGGTGCTACTCGCCAATGTCGAGAGCGTCCCTGGGAACTATGGCGTGGCCTGACCGGTGGTTCGGAGTTCGGCTATCGCACGACTCGTCGTCGCGCATGAAGGCTCGGGTCGGTCTCCCCCTTGCTGAATCGTGTTGACGATCCCGACCCTGCCCCAACCCGGGGTCGTGGTTTCCAGTTAAACGAGGAAGGGCACACCCATCTGGGTGTGCATTTATTTATGCACCCTTCAGGGTGCATTTTATTTTTACTCTGGAAGGATCGTGCGGTAGGTGCTTCAACTGCCAACACAGGCGTCCGTCTAGTGGGGTTTTGCTCTAATCCTACTATAAAACAAACGCAGAGCACACGCGTACGGTCTTCCCTGGCCAGAAGAAGGGTGCCGGAATCCTCCTTCTAGCGTAGATAGGGATCAACCGTTTTTAGGCTCAGTAGGGCGGCAGGAGGGGATGCTAAACGGGATGGCAGCGGGTGGTCTCGCTCGTGAGATCGCCCGCCCTTTCTTTTTTCCCCCTCGACGGAGATCCACCGTGACGTGGTGAGACGGCTCCCTCTGCCTTGAGTCGCCTTTGGGCGAGGAGAGGTGGAGGGCTAAGAGATCTCCAACTAGGATGGTGTCATCTTCCTTGGGAAAGATGACGCACCCCGAGGCGCCTTCTGCGCGGAGGGGCTACAAATAGGGGTGACGACGAACCCGCCGTGTCCGGGTTGGCGTCGCTTGCGGCGTGCGCCCTGGCACGGTGGCAGCCGCACCCCACATGAATAGGAAGACGGGCCGGCGGGACCTCAGTACCACTGAACCCGCCGGGCTGGGCCGTCTCTGAGCTGCCCGGATCTTGATTCCGCGGCAGAGTCGAGACGGCGTGGGATGTCCCGGCGCGTGCACCGCGGGAAACTCTCCCCGGTGCATCGGGTCGGACGGCCCCGGACCGCTCGGACGTTTCCGAGGCGGGGCCGGGGGCGTTCGTTTTTCGTTTTTCGTTCTTCTGGGGGCGGTAGGTGATTCTGTGATGGGACTTTGTCCTGGAGCGGGGCGTCTGCCGCCCCACTTGATGAGTGGGACGGGCCGTTGGGATCCCGGTACTCCGGACCCAGCGGGCCGGGCCGTCTCCGGGCCGCCCGGATTTTGTTCCGGGGCGGGGTCGGAGCGGCGGAGGATGATCCGGCGCGTGCCTCTTGGGCGTTCCCCCAGAGGTTCGTGGGCTGGACTGGCCCCGGGGCCGCTCGGTGTTTTCCGAGGCGGGACCCGGGGCGTTGTTCTGGTTCGGCGGTATAGCTACCGCCAGGTTTGTTTTTTGTTTTGTTTTTGTTGTTTTGTGTGTCAAACTAGGGAAGGCTCCTGTAGGGGTCCGGGGTCGGTCCGCGGCCTCGAAAGGCCGCGGACCGACTCCGGATACAGGAAGTGGCGTTCCTGCGGTTCCCGAGCTCGCTAGGGGGTCTGCGGTCTTGTTGGCCGTAGATTCAGGGATTTCAGCGACCCTGGCGCCCGAGCTGAATACCGTAATCCATCACGTGCTGAAACTACGCACGGGATGGACCGGGGGTCTGGGCTTCGCCGCCCGGGCCGCGAGGAGTAAACCTCTATAAAATTCCAAGGGTGGCATCCGCGGCGCTGGGTCCGGTGCCGTGTAACAGTGGTGCTAGTCTCTGCGTCGCGGGCGCCACTTCTGAATAGGTGGGCCGCGATGGCGCTCGTCTCAGCGTGAGAGCGAGTGCCGGACCCTGGCCATCGCGCGGGGGCCTATGGTCACATAGAGGGAACCGATGACCTCTGTGATCGGGGGCTGTGTCGCTCCGTGGCTCACCGGGCGTGGGGGAATCGGCTCCCCTCGGGGTAGGACGGGCCGGCGGGACCTCGGTGTCACCGAACCCGCCGGGCTGGGCCGTTTCCGAGCCGCCCGGACGTTTCTGGCTCAGGGTTGGAGCGGCGTGGGATGTCCCGGCGCGTGCATTGCGGGAAACTCTCCCCGGTGCATCGGGCTGGGACAGCCCTCGGGCCGCTCGGACGTTTCCAAGGCGGGGCCGGGGGCGTCCGTTGTAAGCGGTGGGCGCTTCTGCGAGGGGATTCGTCCCGGAGCAGAGCGCCTGCCGCTTCCATGAAGAGGGGACGGGCCGCTGGGACCCCGGCACTCCGGACCCAGCGGGCTGGGCCGTCTCCCGGCCGCCCGGAATTATTCCGGGGCAGGGTCGGAGCGGTGGAGGACGATCCAGCGCGTGCCTCGCGGGAAACTCTCCCCGGAGCTGCGGGCTGGACTGGCCCCGAGGCCGCTCGGAAGTATTCCAAGGCAGGGCTTGGGGCGAGACGCAAGTGCCCGGTGTTCCGCGACGGCGCCCCTTCCGAAGCGGAACACCGGGTGGTGTAGTGTCTGCCGTGAGGGCCGTGTACCTCACGGCGGACGTGCTGGTCGCCACGGCGGTTAGGGTGCGGAGGGGGCGTCGCCTCCGTTTCCCGATCTGTCCGTAGGGCCCCCGGGTGGCGCCACCCGCGACGGTGCCCCCGCTGTCGGAGGCGGGGGACCCCTGAAAGCCCGCACGGGGCGAGTCCTTGATGGCTCCCCCGTGCGGGTGTGTAAGGGGCGGAAGGCCAGTGCTCCGGATGTAACATTCCCGGAGCCCGTGCCATAAGCCGACCCCCCGGGAGTACCCGGGGCACTCCTTCCCACCCAGTGGGGGGAGTGGGAGATACGCCGGTCGGTCCAGCCGTCACGGGGAGTGGGATTTAACTTCACAATGAACACTCACAATGACATTACCGAACAGGGAGGGAGCAGCGCGAGCTCCAGCACTCGCGCAGAGGGAGGCCTAGGAGTGGCTGGTCCTCCAGCGCACACTAGCTATATCAATGTAGCACCAGCGGAGGGTAGGGAAGACACCCTCTACTTTAGGGGCCCCCACGCCGCGGCGGGCGGGCTGGAATATTTCAGCCCGATCCAAAGTGGCGAGGAGGACCCCTTCAAGAAGCCTGGACCGAAGTCCAGAAAGGACAAAGCAAGAGTGGTAAGCTCCGTCAGGGTGGCGCCCCCGTATACCATACGGGAGTATCCACCATTTTCACTTCCAAAACAGGGTGGTGGGGCTTCCCTGCCGCTCATGACGCCTGCGGGGGGTGCGAGGGAGTGCGTGGTGGTCCTACCTGAACTTCCCGCGCACTACTCTGCGGACGACGACGGTGACGACACCGACACTAGCGCGGCAACGACGGCCACGGCAACTAGCACCGCCACAACTGCCACTGCAGGAAGCCGGAAGAGGAGGGCCAAGAAGGGATCCTCTTCGGATGGCGACAAGGACAGCAAAGCGCGCAGGGTCATCTCAGCTGAGGAGCGAGAGGACTCTTATGCGAAGGCCGAGGCAGCTCTCAATAAAAACGAACGCCGACAAGAGCACCCCAGCGGCCAAAGCCCTCATGGGACTGGCAGTCAACAAAGGGGAGGATCGTGTTAGGGTGGAGGACCTAACGGTGCAGGAACTGCGACAACAAGTCGACAATGGGGCGGCCCGTTTAAGAGAGATATCAAACTACCAGAAGGGGTTGAGGGGTACCACCCAAAAGGCGTTGCGCGAGATCGCGACGCTGGCGGAGAATAGGAATATGAATTCAACAATTCACTGTTTTATATATAAAACAAAAATATAAAATTTTCTTTCAAAAATTTGATAATCTTAAACAGACATAATTTGTTTACACGGAGAAATAAAATTTCTTCATATAAATTTAAAATTATGAAACAATAAATTATTTAATAGTTTAACTAATATTTTGATTTGCGTACCATTCTTTCCATGTATTTTGCTTAAAAGTATACACATATGACATTGTTTTAGACATTAGACATTGCTTTAATGTTTAGATTGTTCACCAAATATTTATGGTTACTGTCGAAAACAACACATGTGTCCTTTGGGCTACTGTCCTTAGCTGTTCAGCTTGCTTGAAATGTTGAATGTCTTGATTAGAGAGTTTAGTCGCTCAACAAACGCGAAGTATTACACATCGCCAAATTAACAGTGATCATCAGAGTAGTCATCAGAGTGATAATGTCTGATAAACCTTCTGGGTCTAATAAACCTCCTGTTCAAGGAGAATACATACGTTCAAGGAACTGAGCGAGCGCTCAACTAATGAGGAGGTCCGCAGATTACAAAATGCGAACACAAACCTGAGAAGGGAGGTGGACCTCCTCAAAAAAGATTTGGCGGATCTGAAGCGGCAAGTTGTCGCGTCGAAACGCCAGTCGAAGGATGACGGCCTCTCAAAACCGTCCTCGAGCGGGACCTCTCTCCCCCCGGAGGAGACAAAACGGAGGACGAGGCCCAGGGCCCTCAGCTCGTCCGAGGAAGAGGCTGAAATGCCTCTTTCTGGGTCAAGCGGGCCGACCCTACAACCGGCAACGGTGGTGGCGCATCAGGCGCCGCAGGGAACGGAAGGGGCAGCCCCATCCCAGGACATGCTTGTCCGCAGAGTCCTGGAGCAGGTGGGGCTGATGCTCGACGCGCGGCTCGGCGCCCTGCAGGGAAGACTGCTTCCGGAGCAGCCGCTGCGCCCCCCGTTAGGAGCCAAGCCTCCTAACAAAGAAGCGGCTAGGAAAGGAGTGACTCCAAGTAGGAAAGGTGGTCAGAGTCACAACGTGGCTCCCGCAGCTGCTCCGAGGGCGCCGGAGACGCCAAGTCTCCTGGCGAGGACGTCTCATGCCCTCCCGGCCGCCCCGGTCACGGAGGAATGGACGGCAGTCGTCGGCCGAAAGGCCAGGAAGAAGGCGGACAAGGCCAATCCGGAGACCAAAAGGCCAACGGTTGTGGTCAAGGAACCGCCCGAGCCACTCCGAGCGCCAAGGCCCCCCCCAAAACAACCACAAAGAAGGTTAAAGTCAAGGTCCCCAAGCAGGCCGCGGTCGTACTAACGGCCGTGGACGAGGGGAAGGTGACGGTGTCGGCAGCCCTGTCCAGAATCAGGGACAAGATTGACCTGAGGAGCCTGGGCATCGCGTCTCTCCGCCCGAGAAGGGCCATCACCGGGGCCATCATCTATGAGGTTCCCGGTGAAGACAGCCATAAGAAGGCGGATGACTTCGCGGCCAAGCTCCGGGCGGAGCTCGGCAGCGACGAAGTCAAAATAACGCGACCAGTCAAAACTGCCGAGCTACGCGTGACGGGGCTGGACGACGTCACCAGCGGCCAGGGGGTGGCCGAGGATTTGGCGCGTGTGGGAGGCTGCGCCACCTGGGAGATTCAGGTGGGCAGCATCAGGCGGCAACGGAGGGGACTCGGCTCCGTCTGGGTCCGTTGCCCGGCTGCGGCTGCCCGCAAACTAGCTAGGCCGGCAGGGTACAAATTGGGTGGGTCATGGCCAAAGTCGAGGCACTCAGAGCCAGGCCCGCCCAATGCTTCAGGTGCTGGCGATCTGGCCACACGGTGGCCGCGTGCACGGCCGAAATTGACCGGAGCGATTTGTGCTACCGGTGTGGCCAGGCCGGTCACCTTGCCGGCGGCTGCGAGGGGGCAGCGTGCTGTCCACTCTGCAAAGAGCTGGGCAGATCGACGGACCACCGCTTCGGAGGGCCGGCATGCTCCCCACCTCCTGCCAGGAGGGATGGGGAGAAGGGCCAGAAGGGGGCACAACCCCACAAGGGCCCTAACCCTGCAAAAAGCAAGAGCGGAGCTCCTCCGGGCCCTGTTAACAGTCAGGGTCTAATGGACGCCACGGTAGAGGCGGAGGCGCGGACGGAAACACGCCCAAAAATGATGGCAGGAAATAGCCTGGAGGAGACGATGGACACGGCCCTTTAATGGATAAACATCGTCTCCTCCAGGCTAACATAAACCACTCCGCCAGGGCACAGGACCTCCTGGTCCAGACCATGGCGGAGTGGGACATAGATGTCGCGATCGTGGCCGAGCCCTACGCAGTTCCTCCTGCCGACGCAAGATGGCAGGGGGACAGCGCGGGCTTGGCTGCGATCGTTATACAAGGTGGAGCGGCGTCTACTCCTCTCACCCCGGTGGAAAGGGGGGAGGGGTTCATTGTCTGCCGTTGGGGCCCTAGGGCCCTCGTCGGGGTGTATATCTCCCCCAACATTTCGCTAGCGGAGTACGAGGCGAAGTTGGGGGAGATTGGTGGAGCGGTTCGGCGACTCCTCCCGGGCTGGGTGCTAGTGGCCGGGGACTTCAACGCAAAATCTGCGGATTGGGGTTCCCCGGTCACGGATACACGGGGCGAGCTGTTGGGAGACTGGGCGGCCGGGCTGGACCTCCTGGTCCTCAACAGCGGCACGGAACCGACCTGTGTTAACGCCCGGGGCAGCTCCATCGTGGACATCACGATGGGGTCCCCGGAGGCGCACGGCGAAATCACCGAATGATCGGCCTCGGATGAGGAGACCCTATCCGACCACCGGTACATAGTGATGGAGGTCTCCTTACCGAGTCCGGTGAGAGAGCCGTGCGCCCGGCCCGAGAGGCCAGAGGGTGCCCCCCCGCGGTGGTCTCTGAAACATCTAGATAGGGATTTGGCGATGACCGCTGCCATCGCCAAGTCCTGGGAAGTTTCCCCTGAGGAGGGCGACGTGGAGGAGGAGGCGGCGTGGTTTCGGGAGACGTTGTCGCAGATCTGCGACACCGCCATGCCCCGGCGACGTTTGGGCGGGCCTCTGAAAAAGAAGGCCGTGTACTGGTGGACGCGTCTCTTAGGCAGGAGTGCAACTCCGCGCGTCGCCAGTACACGAGGTACCGTCGGAGAAGAAGGGCGGCGGAGGAAGAAGCGGCTCGGCTCTACCAGGTATACCGGGCCGCGAGGAAGGCCCTCCAGGCAGCCATTGCTGAGTCCAAGGCCAATGCCTGGGGGGAGTTGCTGGAAACCCTGGACGGGGATCCGTAGGGGCGCCCGTACCGCCTTGTCAGAAACAAGCTCCGACAGGCGGCGCCCCCTAGAACGGAGTCGCTCGATCCGGGGTTCCTTAGAGAGGTTGTTGCCGCCCTCTTCCTCATTAAAAAATTTGTTGCTGCTGTAACTGTACTTAAATTGATGATCGTAAAACAAAATATTCTATTAGAACTACGATAAATAATCAACAGCACACTTTCTCTGAATATTGTGCCGTATTTAAAAAAGTTACAGTTTATACTAATTTTTAAAATTACACATAATGATGGGACTCAAATATGATTAATTCTTACTGTGGCGAACCAAAATCCGCCACCAACATACGCGCGCGCGCGAGCGTGCAGGCAAGCCGCGGGCGCCAGTGTGGGCGTGAATGCCGGCGCTAGTTCAGGCGCCGCCGCTAGGCGGCCGCTTTCTCGGGAGTCAAATGCATCCACCGAGCGCATATAATACGCGACCGCAACCCGTCAAGCACGCATCCTCCGATCGAGGCTGAGCTCCCTTTGGGCCCTTCGATCTCGAGAATCGTCACTTGAGGTGCGCTCCTTTACGGGCCCTCTCTTTTGGTATACCCAGAGGTGCGCTCCTTTCCGGGCCCTCTCCCTTGGTATAACCCGAGGCGCGCTCCTTTACGGGCCCTCTCTCTTGGTGTACCCAGAGGTGCGCTCCTTTCCGGGCCCTTTCCCTTGGTATAACCCGAGGCACGCTCCTTTACGGGCCCTCTCTCTTGGTGTAACACGAGGTGCGCTCCCTCCAGGGCCCTCAGTTTTTTGGTCGAAGAGCTTCGTGGCACGCCGAACTGCCTCGTCGACGTCTTCGACGGGACCGTCCTGGTCCTTACCCGCATCCGGACTGTCCGGGCTGCATCTGTCCCGACGGTTGTCAGGGTACTTCCATACCCGACCAAGGAGCAGCGTTCCTTCCCTGGAATAGTGGGAATAGAGCTTCCACGTCACGACGATCCTCGACGCCGGTGCATCGTGACGAGGAGTTAAGGAACACAAACGTCGCCACCCGCTTCGACTACGTCCAGCGGTATCCAGACGTCCCCTACGCCTGCCACGAGCACTCCGCCGAGGCCCAGAAGCGTCGTCGTCGTCCCGGTCGCTCCATCGCTGCGTTCTCCGCGTCCTATCACGCCAGGGCGATCTCTCCCCACAGAAAAGCGGGAGAAAAAAAAGAAGGACAAGCTAATACGTAATTTATTCGGCAACTGACCGACTTTTTTAGGCGCCTCCGGGCGCCGCCTAAGCCACTACCAAAGAGAAAGATCACACTTACACAAAATACATTTGTAACAAAGAGCAATCTTATTAAAGAACACGTGAACATATAACGTTCATTTATTTGTGGAACCTTCTGATACAATAAGCTATCCCACACTTACTGTTGTTAAAACTTGTAATATTTACTTATTCTTGCTTTAAAATGAGAGGTGTCAGCATGCTATATTTGCAAAGTTAGATTATTCAACTTTTGTTTTTTCGTTATAAAAAATGCTATAAATATTACAAAAAACAAAATACTTAATAATCGTGATCGCGAGTGTATAGCGCGGACGCGTACCACGGCTTGGTGCGGGGGCATGAGGGAGCTGTGGGGTGCCAAGCTATCCTTCCTCTCACCGCGCGACACTTACCGTCAAAGCGTCGCGTCGCCAGCAGTTGGGCCGCGGTGGGCGGTTCTACGGCTCAGGCGAGTGACCGCTTGTCTCTTCGCGCTCTCTCATTTGGCTGACTTTAATATTTTATTAGTCGAAAGTTATTGCAAATATCGCAAAATGGTATTAAACTTTTTAATTTTTCTCGATCCCTTCTACCTCATCATGATATTATGTATACATTGCTCTGGGACACCCTGTATATTTCGAGTTATGCAAAATAATTTAATAGTACAATATTTTCAATATGCGGCTATCTAAGTTTCATCGTAGTATGGCTACTATCAAGATTTTTATTAGGTGCGCAACTAAGTTCTTGCTGTTTTATTTTTTTTATGAAAATGCAACTTTATTGTGAAAAAATAGTTACAAATGAATCATTCACAGTATAGCCCATCGCTAGCTACCACTTTTGCCCATCTTTCTGGCGGCGCTCAAATACCGTTAAGATAAAAATGTTCGTCTTTTGAGGCTATCCACGAATCAAGCCATTTTTATCTTCATATGAGCGGAACTGCTGATCAGCCAGACCATGTGCTATCAAACGGAACAAGTAATAATCGGACGGCGCAATATCTGGGGAATATATCGGGTGGGGTAGGACCCATTTGAGCGTTTCCGTAGGTTTTAACGAGTTTGGCAACATGAGGCCAAGCGTTGTCATGCAGTAGAATCACTTTGTCGTGCCTCTGTTCGTATTGTGGCCGTTTATTCCGCAGTGCTTGGCTCAGTCGCATCAATTGAAGTCGATACCGTTCCCCAGTGATGGTTTTGGTTTCAACAGCTTATAATAAATAACACCGACCTGGTTCCAAATACACAGCATAACTTTCGCAGCGTGGATATTCGGCCGAGCCAACGACGTAGAAGCATGACAGGGCAGTCCCCATGACTTTCTTTTCTTTGGGTTGCTGTAATGAATCTATTTTTCATCACCTGTCACGATACGATGAAAAAAACCCTTTCTTTTTTGCCGCAGTTGTTCACAGGTGAAAAAACGACGCTCAACGTCCCTTGGCTTCAAATCATAAAGAACCCAAGTTCCTTACTTTTGAATCATTCTCAACGCATGCAATCGCTTTGAAATAGCATGGCGGGTAACTCCTAATGCTGAAGCAAGCTGTTCTTGCGTTTGGCACGGATCCTCATCAAGCAATGCCTCCAATTCAGCGTCTTCGAATGTTTTTGGCCTTTCTTCACGTGGACGGTTGTCAACATCAAAATCACCGTCTTTGAAGCGACGGAATCAATTACGGCATGTTGTTTCACTTAGCGCGGCATCTCCGTAAACTTTTTGGAGTTCTCGATGCGCTTCAGCCGCCGTTTTCTTTGAATGAAATAAGAAAATCAACACTTCCCGCAAATGACGATTATTTGGCACAAAATCAGACATTTTCACACAATTCAAAGTATATGACGCCAAAACAAAATCACTAACATGTCAACGCGGTTTGTTTACCATATGTCTAAGCTTGGTTCATGACGTTTTGGATATGTCTAAATTGACCAGCACTTACTGCTAGAGCCATCTATTGACAAACAGCGGGAACTTAGTTGCGCACCTAATATATCGAAGTACGTCATTGATAAATCACTTGACAACTGCATTCAGGAATATTAGAAATATTACTTTCTTCCATTCAACACAGAACATTGTAACAATGTTGCAAATTGCAATGCAATGTTACAAAGGTATCGTAGAAACGTTAATTAACAATATCCCTGTGAGATCTCAGTAATATGACTCATCACACAGTAAGATCTCATTAATATTTTGGAAACATTGGAATATATTAATATTTTTTAAGTAGTGGCAATAAAAAGCCAACACAGAATATTCGCGTGTATAATATGAATTATCTGTAAAAGAACTATTTATGAATGTTTTAATCCTGTTTCAAATAACTTATTCGAAATTGTGCAAAATTATAGCATTTTAATTGGGAGCTACACCTACCATCCAAGTTTATTTTATTAATGAGTTAATCAATAAGTTTATTTTATTAATGAATTAATTGTTTTACGTATTCCTGTAGCATATTTGGTATTGCTGGATTGCTAAAGGTTTCCTCCGACTAATAAATTAAATTTTAGAATTATATTTTAAATAAATAATTTGTTATTAATGAATACATGGTAAAAAATTGTAGTTTTTAGAGATTAAATCTGCTTGCATAAAATTTTGCATAATAACCTATATTTCAAAATCACTATCAGGATTTTTGTGGTCGCTGGTTATGAATCGGATGCCAAAAACTTAAAATTTAAAATGATGGGTACTATATGGCGGACAGAATTATCAAAATCGACAGAATTCCTTGAAAACTTGTTATTGAAATGTTTTCAAGGTCTGTGATTACGAATCCAATGTCAAAAATACAAAATTTGAAATGTCAAATGTAATATCGCGGACTAATATGGCAAACATAATTTTCAATGTTTCAAGCGAATTCGGTTGCTTTTGAAAATTCTATTTGATATATTGGATTCACCATTCTTAATTATGTATTTTTGACGTTAGACTCCTAAGCAACAATCTCCAAAACTGTCAAGTAAAAAGTTTTAAGCCAATTTAGTTAATTTTGAAAATTCCGTCTGCAATATTGAATCCACCATTTTGAATTTTATATTTTTCACACTGGATTTGCGCTTACAAGGGGAACCCTTGAGAATGATATCACCAATTTTAATAAAATTTTATGGGTGTGTAGTATTCACTCACACCTTTACTCTGGTAAAGCCGTTTGTTGCAAAACTTAAGCATTCTTGAGAAAATGACAATTAAATTTTTCCAGCATCTACAGTACCGTTACAGAAGAACGATTGTCGCATAAGCGTTGTGGTGTGGGGTGTTGAAACGTTGACTAGTATGCTTGGAGTTCCAGGTTTGATCCCCGCAAATAAGAATTTTTTATTTTATTTAAATCTTATATTTTTTAATTGTTATACATAATTGTTAAATCACTTTTAATTATTTAATATAAAATGTTATTTTTAAAAAATCAAAGAATTTAAAAATGCTTTTCCTTTATTAATTAAATTAAAATTTTTCATGAATACAAACAATATGAAACACAAGAATTAAAAAACTAAAAGATAAAAACAAAACATACATGTATATTTACAATAAGAATTTACAATGACTGTTATACAATTAGTTTACAACTTTTAGGGTGATACTTATCATAAAAACAGTTAAAACACAATAGTTCATTGCACCATGCACATAAAATTATTGACATTTCAAATACACACGCTTTACATTTCATTTCGTTAAGAGAATTTGGAAAACAAACTTCATTAACATTTTGAAAAGACTTCTTTCATTTGTTATTTGAGATGCAAACCATACATATTGTAACATATCACAGAAGATTGGTGCGCTTAATTGATTATGAACTAAAAAATGTATTTTAATAGCATCCTCACGATTGGCTACTTCTCTATTGTTTTTAAGGAGATAAGTACAATTTTGTAATTTTTTGATAAAATTTTTAACTTGTCTATAAAAATATATATCGCAAGGCTGGCATAAAGGAGTACACTTCGGCGGAATAATTTTTATTTGACAAGGTGGAAGATCATCGTCATTTAAAAAAATTTCATCATATATTTCTTTTGTTTGACTACCCAAAAAATCTATTATTAATAAAAACTTTTCTTTTTTTACATATGGTTGTAATATTTCTTTTAAGAAGTCTCTATAAATATCTGTTGTTAATTTGCCTGACCTAGAGCATTTGACGACGACATTTATAAATTCGGTAACAAAAGCATCAACTTGTTTCTGTACTATAGGACCAAATTTGTCTCCAGTTTCTTGTAAACAGAGAAACACTTTTGGTACAAGTTTTTCTGAACACGTTAATGTATATTGGGCCGTGTATGAATGAGAAATTTTATGAAGACTTTTCTTTTTAACAAATACAAATTTTGTGCCTTTCTGTGCTAACGTTTGATCAATCGTTGACTCATATTGGCAACCAGTTTGATCTGTATTAATTATTAGATCTGGGTGAAAATTTGGTAAAAGTAGTTTAATTTGTTTTCTAAATTTATCTGCAGCAACCAAAACTTCATCCATTCCTTTTACTTCTTTTTCAGTAACATACTTGGTAATCCGTCGTTGACGAATATTATTTCTTCGTTTAAAATTATCAACCCACGTTTTTCCTGCTTTAAATTTAAATGTGTCGGACAAGAATTGTTGCGCAGCAGCCATCGCCCATTGTTGCAATGTTCTTGTTGTGACTTGCTCAAATTTTTCTTTAGCTTCTTTGAATCGATCAAGTGTCCAAAAATTGATGGCAGACAGTTTATCATATCGCGTACCACCAGATAATATGTACATCTTTTTTCTATTTATTAATGAAAAAAATAGAAAAACATTATAATTAATTAATCAATAGAATTTAATACATGAAATGTGGTAAAAACATCGTATACATACTTTTTTAAAACGCCTTTATGTTTTAAATTCCTTGTGCCATTTTTTTGTAAAGATTTTAGTGACCAAGTGGGATGTTTCTTCGCCATGACTACTACTTTTCGTTGTTGATCTAAATCTATCAGTTTGTACTTTTTTTTCTTTGGAGAATCGTTCCACTTATCCGAAAATGAAGATGAATGTGATGATGATGATGATGATGATAATTCTTCTGATAATGGACACATTGTCGCACAATCAGAATTATATCACCAATCATGTTGACAATTTGATTACATATTTCGTGGCCCATAACTATTGCTTTTTCCGACAAAAATTCTTTTACACATTCCTCTGAAATGTAATTCCTTTCGATAAGCAATTTCTCACTTATTTTTATTGCACTTTTTAAGAGCGATTTACTATAAAAATCTTGTTGCTCTTCTGCATTTGAAACGTTTATTGACGGCCTCGGAACATCCATATCGTCAATAAATAAGCACCTCGATAAGCACATACAATAATATCGCTTGCATATAATATCTTTTGCAAATGCATATTCGTCTAACTCGAAGGACGACTGTGTCGAGACTGTGTAGTTATTATTGATTTTAAGCAAGGAGTTTCGTAAACAAACGAGCATCGTAAGGTCTAGACCAAAAAAAAGACTAACAAAACCGTTTTACTCGGAAATCGTTGTAGGTATAACGATTTATAGAAACATTTTGACGTTTTTAAAACAATCATTGTAAATTTTTATTGCAAATATATTTTTTGTGTTTAAGAGAAATTTTAATTAAATTAATAAAAGAAAAGCATTTTTAAATTCTTTGACTTTTTAAAAATAACATTTTATATTAAATAATTAAAAGTGGTTAATTATGTATAACAATTAAAAAACATAAGATTTAAATAAAAAAAAAAATTCTTATCCGCGGGGATTGAACCTGGAACCCCAAGCATACTGTTCGACGTCCCAACATCCCACACCACAACGCTTATGCGACAATCGTTCTTCTGTAACGGTATAGATGCTGGAAATATTTAATTGTCATTTTCTCGAGAATGCCTAAGTTTTGCAACAAACGGTTTTACCAGAGTAAAGGTGTGAGTGAATACTACACACCCATAAAATTTTATTAAAATTGGTGATATTCTCAAGGGTTTCCCTTGTTAGCGGCCTTAAAAACTTTCGAATACCAAGTTTCACAAAATTATATTCAATAGAAAAAGAATGCCACGAAGGGCTGTTATGTATGTTATGTTAAAGTGACGCAAATTTTTAAAATGCTTGTAATTCTAAACAATATTCGTATATTAATACCTAAATAAAATTATACTTAAGAAAGTTATCATCACAAAACCGTAATTTTTGCTAGTAAAATAAATAAGTAAGTAAATATGTTCGGAATTGCCAAGATTTTTTGTATAGAAATGTAAATTAAAATTAATGCACAGACATTCCAGTAATGTTGTAGCGTTTCTGCACTGTTATTTCAATATTTAAAAAAGCGGACATTGTTGCTGCAATTTTACAGCAATTTTGCAGGGATTTTTTGTAACCAATATGTAATGTTGCAATATTTCATTGAAATTATTCTGCATTGTTTTTGCAATTTCTCCGTTGTACAGGATCTTTGTTGTTTAGCGAATGTGGCACAATGATATCACTCTAGTACATGAAAGATACACCTGCCAATACAACACAGCAGTAAAAACATTGTAAAATATTGCTACATCAATATTGTAGCAACGATAAAATATCTGTTTTAGAAATATTAATACGTATTGATGCAGCAATGTTAATACAATATTATATATACAGTCGTTAAAGTTATCTCGTGTCTGCAATATTTACTGATTGGGAAAGAATTGCTTCTTACTTTTTTCAGGGATTTTAAATGGCACTGCTGTCATTGATGCTTCATCATAATACTCAGCTGTTTCTCAAAATTTGTGAAATTTTAGCACGTATAACGCAATTTCTTAAGGGATGAATTTTTAAAGTTTGAAAAAATTGATTTAATTGATTTTACGTTTTAATAGGATTGGCATCACCTAATTAGAATATTATTTAATATTAAGAGTGCGTTCCGTTTGAATGCTCATGCGCTATAAGCGCTTACGCTTTTGAACGCTATTTTCAATCGTTCCATTTGATGCTTGAGCGCTTATACGCGCTTAAGTAAAATCGTTTCTTTTGATTCGTGAGCATTGGTGAGCTTGCGTGAGCGTACATTCCCAAATGCCGCCGTATGAATTATTATGTTTGCTATGTTTGATGTTAATTGTATTAGAATTATTTTTTGAAGACAAAAGTTATCTGCATTATGATGAAGAATTGATAAATATTATATATCTTAACAAATGTTATAAACGTTCAATATTACGGCTAGAAAACTATGTAGAAAAGGTTATACCATTATACAACGATGAGTTATTCAAATCATATTTTAGGTACGTCTTATTTTTATATACATAAGCTTCTTTTTTTTAATTAAATTTTTTCACAGATATTTTCCCTTTTTTTCATGTTAAAAAGTAAAGTCGGAATTGTAGATGCTATAAAGGTTAGATTATGTAGGTTGTAATTTTTGTTGGAACCCGTAAAATTCAATAATAGGATTTTAATGCTTCTGTCTATATAAATAAAAACATTAAAATCTTATTATTAAACTTTACCAGTTCCACCATTTCCGGTAAGCATCACATACATTTATTTTTCAAATTAATTTCTTTTTGTTTATCATCAGAATGAAATAAAGTACATTTAATTTGATATTAAAATTAATAAAACCTTTATTATTAAGAACAAAGAGTGGATCTAAAAGTATATCTGCAGAAAAACAATTTTTTATTGCAATTTGGAAAATGGCTACACCAGATTCGTATCGGTACGTCATTAAAATATTTATACTTTTCTGTTAATTTGTAAATACAATTTAATTGTAAATATAATGTCCTTCTTTAATTATTTATAAATCAATTTGTGAAAAATTCAATGTGGGTAAAGCCACAGCGTTACGCGCTATGAGAAGAGTATCTAAAACAATTGCCAAATTATCTCCTCTTTTTATTACATGGCTAGAAAGTAACAGAGCAGAAAATGTAACGAAGGGATTTTTTACAACAAGTGCTTTTCCTAAAGTGTTAAGTGCCATAGATGGCACACATATAAATATAACTGCTTCACATATCAGTCCCGAAACATATATTAATAGAAAAGAGCATCATAGTATACAATTACAAGTAATTTACGTTAATTTAATACCTTTTATAAAATAATAGTTATATGGTTATATAATTAATTATAATTAATTCTTTGTTACTGACAGGCTATTTAGGATCATGAGCGACGATTTATTCATTGTTATGCCGGAAATGTTGGTTCTGTCCATGATCAACGAGTATTTCGTTTGTCTGAAGTCTATAATTATTTGGAAGATCTTGAAAAGTTTCCTAATAATAGTCAATTAGTAGGTGATGCAACATATACTCTTCATGAATGCTTATTAACACCATATCGCGATAATGGACATCTCACAAATAGACAAAAAAATTATAATTTTTGCCACTCATCTGCTCGAATGGTTATCAAACGGACATTTGGACAGACTTATTAAAAAAAAGATTTAGAAACTTGTTATCAATTTTAGACATGGAACGAGTTGATTTAATTCTTGAATTTATTATTGCCTGTTGCGTTTTACATAACGTATATTTGCTAAACCATGATCTTTTAATTGATATATGCGAAGATAATCAATGTGATAATCCACACAATAATCCATTAAGAGACTTAAGAAATAACAATAGAGCTCAAACAAAAAGAGATGAAATTTGCAATAACTTAATTATACAAAATGCACAAAACATATGATCTTAATCAAAATGTTTATGTTTTCGTTTAAGTTTATTTTTAACTACAAATAAACTTATAAATAACTACTTATAAAACTGTCTTCTTGTATTCAATAAAAAAGTAAAAAGTCAGATTGAACAGATGGACTTCTATGTATATCGTAGATTCTCGGTTAAATGAACTCGATTTACTTGCAAGTAAAATAAAATACACTACTCAAAAGAAAATAGGGGACACTTTCCAGACACCAAAAATTAGGCTATTTTCAAATGACTGTAACTCGGTGAAAAATCATCGTAGATAAAAAATAAAAAAAGCATTTTGAAGCTTGAAGATCCAACTTTAACGCTCTATCAGCAGATTTTCAAAATTCTTTTAACTTCCTTGTCTTATGCAGTAAAAAAGCACACCCTGTTTTGTTCCTTAAAATTTCGTATATTTGACACTTTGCAGCTCGACCAACAAATTTTTTTCGAACAATTCAAGTAAAGCTTCATAAACTACAAAATTTTGCCTACAAAATGCTTTTTTTAAAATTTCTCTACGATTTTTTTTGACCGAGTTACGCTACTTTGAAGCTAAACCTGCATTTTTTACAAATGATATCCGTACTCCGTGAAAAATCATCGTAAACAAAAAATCAAAAAACCATTTTAAAGCTCGAAGTTCCAGCTTTAACATGCTGTAAATAGTTTTCAAAAATTTTCTCAATTTCTTAGTACTATGCCCCAAAAAAGATACACTGTTTTTTCCTTAAAATAACGTATTTTTAACAGCCTGTAGCTCAATAAAAAAATTTTTCTCGACAAATCCAATGCAAGTGCCATAAAGTATGACATTTTCTCTACAAAATGCTTTTTTTAAAGTTTTCTCTACGATTTTTTTGACCGAGTTACAAGACTTTGAAGATATACATTTTTTACAGTACATTTTTCCGAAAAATGACGTCTACCGCCGACATTAGCATTACCCAATGTGCACCACGTGGAGGTTGTCGGTCGGATTTTTGCACATCGTGTGTGTGTGTGTGTGAGTGTGTGTGTGTGTGTGTGTGTGTGTGTGTGTGTGTGTGTGTGTGTGTATGTATCACAGCAGAGATAAGGACCCCGCAGTTCGTCACTTCTGCAGTATTTAATGACTCCAAACCCTCTCTGCTGTGTGTGTATGTGCTCGCGCGCATGAGAGTTCAATAGTGTGTATTTCCTCCTCTCTGATCAATTACTGCTTGCAAGCGTTCTCGCATATTTATACATCTTGCAATACGATCTTGCGGAATGTTGTGCCAAATTTCCGTTAAAATTTCTCCCAATTCTTCTAAATTTCGCGGCTGTTCCTCGCGACGCCTTAATCGTCGTTCCATTTCATCCCAAATGTGCTCGATTGGATTTAAGTCCGGGCTATTGGCGGGATGATTTAACAGTCTAATTGCGTGTCGTTGAAAAAAACGTCGCGTTATATTCGCCGTATGAGGTCGAGCGTTGTCCTGCATAAAAATAAAGTTCCGACAGGTTCGATTTAATAGCAAAACGTGTGGTCGTAGAATATCGTTGATATAACGAACACCCGTCATTGCCGGAGGTGGCAGGATCACTAGATCACTTCGTCTTGTAAGTGATATACACCCCCACACCATCACGGAACCGCCGTTGTAGGATCGTATTGGCATAACGCAACGTCGATCATAGCGTTCATTTCGTCGATGCCAAGTACGTATACGAGCATCATTGCCATAATGGCAAAAACGTGATTCGTCGGAGAAATATACATTTCTCCAATCCCTAGCGGTCCAATTTATGTGATCGCGCGCAAATTGATAACGTACTTGGCGATGTACGAGTGTGAGTCTTGGTACTTGTGCACGAACACGAGAACGAAGACCGGCTTCTCTCAAACGGTTGCGAATTGTTTGTTCGCACACATGGCGCAAATGAATGTCATTACGAATGTTTCTTGCGGTAATTATTCGTCTTTCTAATTCATAACGAACAATGGCTCGATCTTGTCTATTTGTCGTTAATCGAGAACGATCACTACCTTCACGTCTCGTGTAATTTCCCGTGTCTTGATATCGTAACCAAACTCTACTCACTACGGACACAGATGCACCAATATCTTGCGCCACATAACGCATACTAAAACCTTGTTGCAAAAGCGCAATTATGCGTGCAACTTCTACGGCCGATAAATGTCTACGCGGCATTTTGAAAATTCCGTGTCGCTTATCATACTGCGAGAATCGCCGGCGTACTAAACAAAATTTTATTGTATTGAGCATGCAATGTTTACATATGGTCATCTTTGTCTAAAAAGAGATTTTTTTAGACTAAGACGACTATATGTTTACAGTTCACAGGATTGGAGAAATGTATATTTCTCCGACGAATCATGTTTTTGCCTTTATGGCAATGATGCTCGTATACGTACTTGGCATCGACGAAATGAACGCTATGATCGACGTTGCGTTAAGCCAATACGATCCTACAACGGCGGTTCCGTGATGGTGTGGGGGTGTATATCACTTACAAGACGAAGTGATCTAGTGATCCTGCCACCTCCGGCAATGACGGGTGTTCGTTATATCAACGATATTCTACGACCACACGTTTTGCTATTAAATCGAACCTGTCGGAACTTTATTTTTATGCAGGACAACGCTCGACCTCATACGGCGAATATAACGCGACGTTTTTTTCAACGACACGCAATTAGACTGTTAAATCATCCCGCCAATAGCCCGGACTTAAATCCAATCGAGCACATTTGGGATGAAATGGAACGACGATTAAGGCGTCGCAAGGAACAGCCGCGAAATTTAGAAGAATTGGGAGAAATTTTAACGGAAATTTGGCACAACATTCCGCAAGATCGTATTGCAAGATGTATAAATATGCGAGAACGCTTGCAAGCAGTAATTGATCAGAGAGGAGGAAATACACACTATTGAACTCTCATGCGCGCGAGCGCATACACACACAGCAGAGAGGGTTTGGAGTCATTAAATACTGCAGAAGTGACGAACTGCGGGGTCCGTATCTCTGCTGTGATACATACATACACACGCACACACACACACACACACACACACACACACACACACACACACACATACACACACTCACACACACACACACGATGTGCAAAAATCCGACCGACAACCTCCACGTGGTGCACATTGGGTAATGCTAATGTCGGCGGTAGACGTCATTTTTCGGAAAAATGTACTGTAAAAAATGTATATCTTCAAAGTCTTGTAACTCGGTCAAAAAAAATCGTAGAGAAAACTTTAAAAAAAGCATTTTGTAGAGAAAATGTCATACTTTATGGCACTTGCATTGGATTTGTCGAGAAAAATTTTTTTATTGAGCTACAGGCTGTTAAAAATACGTTATTTTAAGGAAAAAACAGTGTATCTTTTTTGGGGCATAGTACTAAGAAATTGAGAAAATTTTTGAAAACCATTAACAGCATGTTAAAGCTGGAACTTCGAGCTTTAAAATGGTTTTTTGATTTTTTGTCTACGATGATTTTTCACGGAGTACGGATATCATTTGTAAAAAATGCAGGTTTAGCTTCAAAGTAGCGTAACTCGGTCAAAAAAAATCGTAGAGAAATTTTAAAAAAAGCATTTTGTAGGCAAAATGTTGTAGTTTATGAAGCTTTACTTGAATTGTTCGAAAAAAATTTGTTGGTCGAGCTGCAAAGTGTCAAAAATGCGAAATTTTAAGGAACAAAACAGGGTGTGCTTTTTTACTGCATAAGACACGGAAGTTAAAAGAATTTTGAAAATCTGCTGATAGAGCGTTAAAGTTGGATCTTCAAGCTTCAAAATGCTTTTTTTATTTTTTATCTACGATGATTTTTCACCGAGTTACAGTCATTTGAAAATAGCCTAATTTTTGGTGTCTGGAAAGTGTTCCCTATTTTCTTTTGAGTAGTGTACATACATTGCACAAAATGAGCAACAAAAAAGGTGCAACAAAATTAGTTATATTGATTTATTTAATAAATTCACAAATGAAACACACAATGATAAACTTGTTCTAACCATTTTTATCGCTATTACTTATATAATTATTAATTATTTTAAATTTATGAATAATAAGAGGGCTAACTGCTTATAAAATCTTGGCATCACTCTTTTTAAATTTTAGAATTTTTTAATTATTTCTTGCTCATAATTTCGAGCATTTTTTCCATTAAAAGGAGAAATTGTTCGCGTGACTGCATCACTTCTTTGTGACGTCTCTCTATAGCGTCTTCTAAAACTTTTTTGTCAAAGATCTTCTATATATTTTTCGACAGTTGACATTTGCCGAGATTTTTCTGCATAAAATAAAAATATTTCCATATAACATTACTAAAGAACAGTGTGATTCAGAATACATATTTTTTTATATGAATCGGAATTCACACCTATTGCTTTGCTTTGTCCTTATGTTGTATATGAGAACGTCCCATTTAACCACGTTGCAATCGACCACAGCCCTTCACAGCAGCTGGTGCCTAGAGTTTTTCCACTGTTCAAGCACTGTGAGTGTGGCTGGTGATTAATTGCAAAGTAGTCAAAAAACTCCTACCCGTTGTACTTAGCATAGAATTCATAGCATTCTACATAGCATTCTATAAAAAAAATTACAAAGTAAAACATAAAAGACAATAGGCATAAACTTACTATGCACTGGCTTTTCATTGTCTAAGTTAACTCTACTATTACTTGGTTCAGCTACATTGTTACTTGTATCACCCATGCTATTAAATTCTGAAGATTTTTCATTCCTTTTTCCCGTTGAAGACAAAGTCGTTAACAGTGACATATATGATTTGGAATGCAATAATTCATCCACGTTCTAAAATTAAATTAAAATATTCTAAATATTTTCCTCGGAAAATTTTCCAAACTGAGAAGTCCCTATCTTTCTACATACTTATAGTTTATGATTAACATAACAACCAATAAGCTCTAATCGTTATATTAATTATGAACTGCCAACTCTCTTAATATTCAATATAATCAAATGATTAATCAATATTCTTATTCATAGTTCTCTATTATTATTACTGATTAATACGATTGATTAATTCTATTTCTATCCAAGATCTCGGACCAATTCTATACAAGGTTTTACACAGTTATTTGATTATATTGCAATGATTAATTTAATAGAAACTTACAGAAAAATATGGCCACATTCTTGCTCCTGATCTTAAGTTTTTATTATTATCTTTAATACTTTTGTATGTGCGTTTGAGTCCGAAAAACTTCGACAAACATTGCAGTCCAGTTACATCATGCCCATGTTTTTTCATTTCTTTTGCAATTGAGGCCCATATTTTCCTCTGTGAACTATTTCCGCTAGTAAAATCTGTTTGCCTTAATTTATATTTTTCTATTAATAGAAAAATGGCTTCGCGGAGCCATATGGTCTCCAAGTAGCATCCTATTTTGGGGCTAAATGCAGAAGTGACGATCATGGACTCTTTGAAGGTTGTATTATTCCTTCTTGCAAGAACAGGTTGAATTCTGTTTTTGCGGCTTGTAGTTTATTTGGTGCCAATCTGCGTGACCGGCTGGCCACTGGCTGTCCTTTTGTAGTTTTGATGTGATGCATAGTGGTATGATCTACCGTTCCTCTTTGTTGATTTGGTTTGGTTATTGTTGGAAATTTGGCCAGTAAGTTGTGGTATTGGGTTTCCTTGATGATTGATTTTATTGAATCTACCTCTCTTGCAGGAACGGGATCCGATAGCGCACGGTGCGATAGCGCACGTCCCGATAACACACGTCAAATTTAAAATAATTCCCGATAACCCACGTCTCTTTAGCACACGTCCCGTTAACGCACGAAGTAAAACACGCACCAATTACACACGTCTCGATAGTACACGTCAAATTTAAAATAATTCCCGATAACCTACGTATCTTTAGCACACGTGCAGATAACCCACAAAGAAAAAAGCATGTCTGGTTGATAACGCACGTCTCGATAGCCTACGTCTTTATAGCCCACGTCTCTTTATGGCACGTCTCAATAGCCCACGTCTCTATAGCGCACGTTTCGATAGCTCACGTCTCTATAGCGCACTTCTCTATAGCGCAAGTCTTGATAGTCCACGTTTCGATAGCCCACGTCTCTTTAGCACACGTTTTGATAGCCCACGTCGCATTAGCGCACGTCTCGATAGCCTACGAGAAAAAACGCGCACCTGTCCCAAAATAGGCGCGTAATTAAATTTGACTTAGGACATGTGTTATCGGGACGTGCGTTATTGGGAAGGAGCATTATTTACTTCATGGGTTATTGGGACGTGCGCTAAAGAAACGTGGGCTATCGAGATGTGCGCCAAAGAGATGTGGGCTATCGAGACGTGAGCTAAAGAGACGTGGGCTATCAAGACGTAGGCTATCGAGACGTGCGCTATAAAGACGTGGGCTATCAAGACGTGGACTATCGAGACCTACGCTATAGAGACGTGGGCTATCGAGACGTGGGCTATCGAGACGTGCGCTATAGAGACGTGGACTATCGAGACGTGCGCTATAGAGACGTGGACTATCGAGACGTGCGCTATAGAGACGTTGGCTATTGAGACGTGCGCTATAGAGATGTAGGCTATCGAGACGTGCATTATCGAGCAGTCGTGCGTTATTCTTTGTGGGTTATCGGCACGTGTGCTAAAGATACGTAGGTTATCGGGAATTATTTTAAATTTGACGTGTACTATCGAGACGTGTGATATCGGGCAGTTGCGCGTTTTACTTCGTGGGTTATCGGGACGTGTGTTAAAGAGACGTGGATTATCGGAAATTTCATCAAATTTGACGTGTGCTAACGAAACATGAGCTATCGCACCGTGAGCTATCAGGATCCGCCCCTTTTGCAGTGGAGATTCCTGTAACTCGTAATTCTGTGTTGCCGTCAAATATTACTTTTCTTTTTACATCTGTTAAAAGATGGTAGTGAGCCAGAAAATTGGATCCAATTATAGATTGAGTTACGTCAGCTATCATAAAACGCCATGAAAAGTCGCGGCGTAGACCAAAATCTGGTTGTAGTGTGACGTGCCCGTAGGTAGATATTGTGGATCCATTGGCTGCATATAATTGGAACGCATCACTTGTTTTTTGTCCTTAAACCAATGTTCGTAGATAGACTCTGATGTCTGAGCCTGTGTCCATGAGGTACCTTCTTTTTGAAGTACGATCCGTCATGAACAGGCGGCCGGTTATAGGTCGATGTCGTTTGCCGCCATCAACGACTGCCCTCCTTGTTTTCCAGCTTGTATTCGCATGGTTGACTGCATTTCTTTGCTTCTGCGCCGAATCGGAGGTGGTAATAGCACTTTTTGTCCTTCGTCTTACTCCTGGATCGGCTTCGGCTTTGACTCCAGTCTCGTTTATTCCACTTTGATAGTGCAGCAGTTAGCGTTGCGACTTGTTTCGTCAGCTCTAAATTTCTAATGATTTTGATGCATTACTTTTTGTTGTTGATGCTGCTGCTACTGTAGTGACTGTAGTTCTTGTCACTTCGTGTATGCGATCGGCTTGGTCTGCTACCTCTTTTAACCGATCTTCCGTTCATGTAGCCAAAATTACTTGCATCTGTGTTGGCAGTCTGCTTATTCATAGAGTGCAAAGAAGGTCATCTGGTTAGGTTGTACCTGCTAGTGTTTGTAGATGACTTAGGAATTGAGAAGGTTTCTGTCTTTTAGTTCTTCGTGTTCTAAGAGTTGTTTTGCGTTGTACTTGCGAGATGTACTTGCTGCAAGTCTTTGTATCAGTACTTTGTATCAGTGCAAATGCCAGTTAATTTCAACCATTCTCTATAATAATATATAGAATATCTGTTATATTTTTTACCAAAGAACCAATCAATATAACGTTGTTCATCTTGCCCTTGTACAAAGCTACTATTACCTTTATAAAATGTGAGACGTGCAGTTTGTTCCATGAGCACGCCTTGCATTAATAAATTACAATCGTAGTTAATATTTTACACAAAAAATATATTAACAGATGTTTTTGTAATATCATTTTTTAAATTTCTACATTATCTATCTTCCTTTCCTTTATCTTTCCTCTTCTTTACCTATTTTACACTCTCATAATTCTTCCTCCTTCCCTCTTACATTATTTCATTTCTCTTCTTTCCTTTACCTTCATTGCACGTTTTTTAAAATTTTTACTAAAAGAAGCAATGTTCAATTAAAGGAATTTTTATTCTTAAAACACAAAATGTCAAAATGCCATGTGATATACATCCATTATTTAAAAAATCTTCAAACTTGCGTTCAATAGCATTCTTAACCTCTTTCATCCTTTATTCAACAATTTTTACCTTCTTTGCTTTCTTTAATTCCGCTCTCCTGTCTATTGTTTACATACTTTACAATCTCAAAATTTTTCCTCCTTTCTTCTTACATTATTTCATTCCTATTCGTTTCTCTACCTTCATTACACATTTTATAAAATCTTTACTAAAAGACATTATGTTCGATTAAAAAAATTTTTATTTCTAAAACACATAATCTCAAAACATGATATGATATTTACTTATTTAAAAAATCTTCAAATTCGTGTTTAATTGCACTCTTAATTTCTTTCCCGACTTTTATTTAAAAATCTTCTCCGCCATCTTTAATTCCTTTTCTCTTTCTATTTTATTTCTATTTTACACTCCCACGATTCTTCCTCCTTCCTTCTTACATTATTTCATTCCTCTTTGTTTCTCTACCTTCATTACACATTTTTTTTAAATCACAAAATGTCAAAATACCATGTGATATTTACCCATTATTAAAAAATTTTCAAATTAGTGTTTAATTGCATTTTTAATTTCTTTCGTTTTTTAATAAAAATTTTTATCTTCTCCACCTTTCTTAACCCTTAAACACACCGATCTTGTAAAATACGAAAACACATTTTTGGGTCTGGGAGACTTTTTTAATTTTGAGAAGCTATAACTTTGATTATAATCAATATTTTTTTACGATTTTTTTTTTAAACGAAAGTTAAAAATCTCAGGATTGTGACTGCACAATCGGCATTGCCGAAAAATAATTTATTGTGAAGTTATAAAAGGAAAACCATTAAGCAAAAATGAGAAATTGGTCAAAAAACCACTTTTCCTTCAAAAAATCATATCTTTGCAACAAAAAACGTTTAAGGACTTTCAAACACGGCGTTTTAAAGAGTCCCATTTTCAAAATAAAATTTGGCAAAGTCATTACTTTTAAAAAGTATAATTATGTAACATGGAGAATATGAGGTATTTTTGGGCATCAAACACGGCGTTTTAAAGAGTCCCATTTTCAAAATAAAATTTGGCAAAGTCATTACTTTTAAAAAGTATAATTATGTAACATGGAGAATATGAAGTATTTTTGGGCATCTAAAAATTCACTTAAAAAAAAAATCATATCTTAGTAGATATAAGGGGCCGGTTCTAACCCAATTTGGGGTGGGGGAAGTCACGTGACACGGGAGGAAGAGTGGGATGGGGAAGGGAGCCCCCCCCTTATTAATTAAATTAATTAAATTTATATTAATTTTATATCAAACTATTAATTAAATTAATTATATTTATATTAATTTTATATCAAACTAATAATTAAAATAATTTTTTTCCAAATTGTTATTTGTTAAACTAATTTTTAATAAATTAATATAAATTTTTATTATGTTTATATTAGGTTAATATTAACCTAATATCAATTTAATATAAATTTTATATTAATTAATTAAAAAATTAGTTTAGTAAATAACATAATTTGGGAATAAACGTATCACTCTCTCTCTCCCTTTCCCCTGCGCGTTCTCGCTCGCATTAAATTTATATTAATTTTATATCAAACTATTAATTAAATTAATTATATATATATTAATTTTATATCAAACTATTAATTAAAATAATTTTTATTTTCGATTATTAATTAAAATAATTTTTTATATCAAACTAATAATTAAAATAATTTTTTTTTCCAAATTGTTATTTGCTAAACTAATTTTTAATAAATTAATATAAATTTTTATTATGTTTATATTAGGTTAATATTAACCTAATATCAATTTAATATAAATTTTATATTAATTTATTAAAAAATTAGTTTAGCAAATAACAGTTATTTGGGAATAAACGTATTGTTTTCTCTCTCCCTCCCTCTCTCTCTTTCTCTTTCTCTCTCTCTCTGTCTCTCTCTGTCTCCCTCCCTCCTGTGCGCTCTCGCTCGCAGAAGTTATGGCTATTGTACATGGTTTTCTCTCTCTCTCGCCCACACACATCGTTCTCGCTCGCATAGTATGACTAACGCTTTATCTTCTATGGCAATAATATATACTCAAACAATGATTAAACATTAATTGAACATCAATTAAACCACGTTGTTCTATGATCGAACGTCTATTGAACCACATTGATCAATAATTGAACATCAATTGAACGTCTATCGAACCACATTGTTCCATGATCGAACGTCTATCGAACCGCGTTGTTCTATGATCGAACGTCTATCGAACCACATTGTTCCATGATCGAACGTCTATTGATCCGCGTTGTTCTATGATCGAACGTCTATTGAATCACATTGATCAATAATTGAACATCAATTGAACGTCTATCAAACCACATTGTTCCATGATCGAACGTCTATCGAACCGCGTTGTTCCATAATCGTACTACTATTGAATCATTATTATACCACTATTGATTCTTAACTATCGGGATAGGGAAAGAAAAAAAATATATATATTTATGTATTTTATATTTTTATTTTTTCAAATATTACTATTTTTCTTTTGGCGTTGTGACCACCAATTATACATTTTAAATACATTTTGTAATGCGCAATTCTTAACATGTTTTCCACATTCCATAGTGTTAGTAGCATCTAATTTATTCAAAGATTCTATGTCTTCATAATCAGCATCCATGGTCTTGATGACTACATTATCTCTCGCATCAGTATCCAGCATATCCTTCAACCACTCTTGTTTTTCATATCCCTTAACATATACAAGATCTTCATTGTCGTCATTGCCATCGTCACCATCAATGTCATCATTCTTTATCATTCCATACACAGCTCTCGTAATCAGATCTTTCGCCATCCAATACGGGACCATTCCATCGTGCCATTGCAATCCATGATGATAAGTAGTCAACCAAGAAACGCAAGACTTTTCGGATTTTAGCAATGCGTCCCATGGTATAGAATTTGTAAAATTGTAATGTGAGAGAACGTTCTTCTGTCTCAATACCGCCACTTCCTTCACGACAAATCTTCTTCTAACAATAAAACCTTGCAGGTCTACAAATGTTGGCACGACCATAACGAGTAATTTTTCAAGACTGCTTCTTATTACAAAACATCTTGATTTTTATATGGCAGTATTTTTACATGATTTTGCGCACTACGTTGGTCAATGGGGAATATTCAATCACGCGATCGTGTATAATGAGACAGTAGGCGCTAGTATTTGCCGGTGCATTCTCTTTCAATTCAAATTCCAATCTCACATCAACTGTAGCGCTCTTAATAGATTCGTTTTGTCGCGAGCAGTCAATGACAGCCATAGCATAAGATCTAAATGCTGCTACGTCAAACATCGGTTCCAAACATTTATGTTGATAATAAGACGGACGAAAACGTGCATACATGTCATACAAGAGAGCATATTTGCCTTTACCAAAGTCTAGATTCAGATCATCGTAAGGATAAAATTCAGAGTTTAGATAAAGTTTTACATTGGTTATTTTACTGGTATCGAGGTATCTCTTGTCAGCTCTCATAATATTTTTTCTATTAGTTTGCAGAACAAAAATGACATATCGTGGTTTTTCTAGCTGAGTTGCAGTCTTAACTGCCCAGGAATGCTTCGTCGTACTTGGCAATAAGGGATACTCATATAGATCCCATGAACGGAAACTCACACTCAGGTATCGCCCGCTCTGCAAGGTTCGCAACATGGATAGTTTGTTGACTTCATTTAACATAACATGAGGCATACGCCATTGCACTTTGAATAATTCAAGTTTCGGTTCCATCGCTGAATCTCCCACAAGACAATTGTTATCATTGCGCGCTCGTATCAAAATTAACTCATGACGAGCATTAACTATTACATGTTTGTAATCTTCACAAAATCCCAATAGCACGTTAAGCGGTACACAAAAATTAAAATATCCATCAAATGTTTCTATTCTATCCCCATATGGAAATCCAGCATGTAATAGATTTCTTATGTTTAACTCCAACATTGATACATAAGTTTTCATCATACTAGTCATTCCAACGTTTCTAGAGCGATCAATCTCCACACCGTTGAGTTCATATCGAATTTCATCAAACATGTACCCTACACAATTAAAACCAAGCACTGGCGTATTAGCATTTGCATTGTTTGTCGTCAATTTTCCTTCGATGTAGAGAAAACTTTCACACGGTAACGTATATAAATCTTGCTGCTGTATTGGTATCCTTATCTCATCGCTATTCCCAAATGTCGTGTTAGCATACGGATTATACGTGTGAGTCTCCATCTTGATGATGCGATCGTCAAAGATCGGTTCACCTTTAACGTTCAAGATATCAACCATTTCGTACAGTGAATCCCAATGATTTCAAAAATTGTATGTTTGATGTGGTGAGTTTCCTTTTGCCAGACAATTGAATATTCTTGATTAGCGTCGTCGTCGTTGTCGTCTCTTTGTTATAACTTGTGTTTCTTGATTGTTTTACCTGCTCGTTGAACACGAGCATGTCACGTTATCGTCTCTGTCTCCGTACGTGCAGTCTAACAGTGATTCCCTCTTCGCGAAAATCGAGCAATCGACCGTCTTGATCCACAATGCGAATCGTTAAGTCTGAAATGCTCCGTGCGATGACTGGAAGGTAAATGATCTGTGATGGCGTTTCCGATATCTTATATCCTGGTGGCACCCTCGGTGAAAACTCGTGTATCGTGTGCACGCACTTATCGTTGCTGTACGCCCCCTTGGTTACATTGCATTCTATGCGAATAATATTTACGTTGATAATATTTATCGGTGCATCTGATTTATGCCACTGTTGAGGCTCTAGTATACGACTCGATGAAAATCCTAGCAGCGAGCCAATGTTATTGGGTTTGGTAAAATTTATTTGATGGGCACAGTTGACCTCACTCTTCATCGTATTGTTATTTGCGCGGATCATTATCGGGAACTCTCCTTTCTCACCGTCATCGAACACCATATCACCGCGGACAACCGGCGTTGCAATTGAAATACCATCGACATCAAGATGATGAGATTGTAAAATTGCACGTTTCAGATACTTGCTTATGTCACGCAGTTCATACGATCCTTCGGGAATGATAATTTCCTTATCATCCTTGTCATAGTAAAATTTATTATTTGATGAGTTTACATTAGGTATTGTGTAGTAGGTTTCAAAGTCTGTCAAGCCGAGCTCGTAATCATCGTCGCTCAAATCTACGGCTGGAAAGTAGCTTACCGCGAGGATGCTACTTTTGCCTGTCAGTGTAAACGTCAGTGACATGTCTGAGCGAGTACTGAGTTTCAAACTGTGCAATGTCAATTTTTAAACTGATCTTCAACGGTTTGTAAAAATTGCAAACAAAGTTGTCCACAATTGTTTTGATTGTAACGTTGATAAGCCATGCGATTGTACTCAATTTGTGTGACGTTTAGATATCGCACCAATTCTCTCGGTGGACGAAGGTTACCAAAACTGTCGAAATATATAACGTGATTCCCTCTCTTTGCATACGCCACCCAATGAGTGCCAGGTCCCTTAGCATTGTCCAAATTCACGATACCGCTCTCGTTTCTATATACTCTATCTGTTGGTAAGGTGGTACGCATGAAAACACCTCTGAAATATGGAATGCGCATACGGTTTGCCAGTTGTTGCAGTTGTACGTTGGTAGTCGCACCCTTTGGCATTTTTAATGTTTCTTTTTTGACGTTTCTTTTTCTCGAGATTCCTCGTCCGTGCTTGTATGGAGCAAGATAAACTCCACCACCTTCTATGACACGATTATGGCGTTTCAGTTCTTCCAGTTGACGCTGTGCCGCTTTATTATCGTTAACCACTTTTGCGATTCCCGCCGCTCCACCAGCAACTGAACCAAGGACTCCCAACAACGGTAGAATTGGTAGGAAACCACCGCGTTTCGCCACCGGAAGTATTCGTTTTTTCGTCGTTGCCTTCTTTTTCTTCTTCATTTTTTTTTTCAAACCCATGCCGAGTTTTGTCTTAGCCTTCATAGCTGCCCAAACGGTTGCAGCAGCAGCTCTCTCTCCGAGAGTCGAATCTTTTGCAGTAATGCGTTTTCGCGCTTTTGTTGCGAGTATATCGTCGGCCACGTGTCGTTTAGCGAGATCTTTGCTTTGCGAATAGGCTATATCGTGCTCACAACACGCCGCGTCCAACGGATTAATGCCTCGGTCGCCTCTAGTCAATCGCTTTTCTAAATGCGTTCCCGGACCGCAAAACTGATATCCGGGGATATGCAATTCGAAAGGAAGTGCATTTATCGCACTGTTCAATAAGCCACAACCCTTACGTTTTTTCGACATTCAACACAATTTTTTTATCAATCGTTAAACTGAGTCTGTAACAGTTATCCAACACAAAACATTTTGTATACTAAGCTCTTTCGCTCAACACGCTTCTATAAATAGGCCAGCTTTCGGTATCGTTTTTCATTTTCTTTTTTATCGTTATAGAGAGAGAGAGAGTGTAAGAGAGAGAACAAATATGCGGTTCGTGCGACAGTTGCAGGTGATTGAAGTGATAAATTTTGATGATAAAATACAGTTAATGTCTGAGAAAAAGATGCGTAAGCATGGAAACATGTTACCGATTTCTATACGCGGTATCATCTGTGGTCCATCAAACTGTGGCAAGACAAACGTGTTGATAAGCTTAATGGAAAGTCCACATGGTGTGCGCTTCGAGAACGTGTATGTGTACTCAAAATCACTGCAACAACCAAAATATCAATACTTGGAGAACTTATTGACACCGATAGATGAAATTGGTTATTTTACATTTTCCAACAACAACGACGTCGTTCCACCGAACGAGGCGCTTCCAAATTCCATTTTTATCTTTGATGACGTGGCATGTGACAAGCAAGATGTTATAAAAGAGTACTTTGCAATGGGTCGTCACATGGATGTTGACAGCTTCTATCTCTGTCAGACGTATGCAAAGATACCGAAACATCTTATACGTGACAATGCGAATTTGTTAATCTTATTCAAACAAGATGGTACCAACCTCAAACATGTATACAACGATCATGTAAACACCGACATGTCGTACGAAGATTTTTGTGAATTGTGTAGTACTTGTTGGCAACAAAAGTATGGATTCCTAGTAATAGACAAGGATAGTGCGCTTAACAACGGGCGATACAGAAAAGGATTTAACGATTATGCGGTACCGTAACGTGGTTAGTTGTTGACGATACGTTAAGTAAGCAACGTTTCTCCTCCAACATGAACAACAACAACAGTATCGAGGATCGTGAGAGAATAGCAAAGCAGATTGCAAAAACGAGCGATTTGATTCGTAAAAAATATCATGCTTTGAAAACTGGTAAAATAGAGGAAGATATAGCGTTGGAGAAACAGTTTAAACCCATCGTCGAACCTCTAAAACAGATTGTTGAAAATACTGAGAAATTTCAACCAATTAAGAACAATGTCAATTTTGTTAAAGACACCGAGAACTCTCGGCCGATTAAAAGAAAAGTCATTGATGCTGTGAAAAGAAAAATTAAGAAAGAAGTCAATGTCGTGAAAGATGTTGAGGAAGAAGCTAATGTTGCCAAAAAAAATCATTAAAAGAAAACATGAGTTTAGCGGTAATAGTGATAGATTGTTTGAATTAACACCACCACCAAGAAAGCAACGCAAGATACAATTGAATGATGACTATGGCGACGACAAGGACACCTTGGATTCATCAACGTTTAATTTTGAACCAACGTTTGAATCTACACCGATAAAACCGCAAAACCCACCACTACTACCATTCATACCGGAGGAAGAAGATGTCAAAATGAAATCTACATTTGAAACGTCTGTCAGAGAGGCTTTGCAACTACCAGAAGAGCGTGATGTGTTGTATAGTCAGCTGGGACCATTGGGACGAAAGTACGTGGACCTGCTCTTTGCTAACGACAAACAAAACGAGGTTGATTATGTGTACGGTGTATTTTTCGGGAAAGATGGTATGAGGCTCGGAGACAAACGATTTGACATCAACAAAGATGACAAATTAATCATAGGTAAAGTAAAGTACAATGGTACACCAGGATTATACGAGTTGATTTTCAAGAGACTTCCCGATAAAGCTATTATTACCGAGGATGACAAACAAACGTATAAAAATATACTGTTAAAAACGAATGCTCATAGACGTAGTTGGAGCGCCGATAATCCCATCATGGGTAACAAGGGATACAAATATAAGCAAATCATCGCTCCGCTTATGGGTCCAAAAAAGGGTAAAGGCGTGATATCATCCACCATGAGGTAGACTGATAACAAGATCGATTACGTTCATTGGGACGATCCTAACGAACTAGTGGACCACCTTCGATTGCTCGACGCTTCTCGTCGAGCTGGCAACAACGCTCATGATAATGAGATTCTGTCAATAATCGAAGAACTTTGCGAGGTCGGCCTTATTATAAATTAAAACCGCACGATACAAAATCATTTAGTCAACGTCGAAATGCCAATAAACAAGTTTGAAATATCACTCGGTAAAAGTGGAGCGGAGCCATACTACCAATGGAATGGATCACTCAGAAATTACGTGCGTGACAATGCTCTTTGCGTGGTCGCAACCGACTTTGATGCAAGATCGCGCAAGATTCGACGTGTAGCTCTACCTGTGGACGATGATGATGCTGCAAACAAACGATACGTGCAACAAAGCATACAAATTTTGATAAATCGACAGGAAGAATTCGAGAAGAGGATGATAGAGTTCCAAAATAACATACAAACTGCGCTACATAAGCCTGAAATAATGACGCTTTTTTCTGATAAGACAAAATAGAAGAGAGAGTAAACATCATATTTCTGCGTCATTCGTGTGTCATACATCGTAATCAAACATGTCTAAGAAGAAAAGTTCCGAGAAACAACGGCTGGTGGAAGAACTGCATGCCCCTGCAAGAAAAAATTTCCCGCGAAGACATGTCATAGTTTACGGATACGATGATCTGTGGCAGGCAGATGTGGTCGAGATGCGTCCTTATACGCGATTTAACAAAGGTTAACACTACATTCTCACCGTTATCGATGTGCTGAGCAAGTATGCATGGGCCGTGCCGTTGAAAACTAAGAGTGGAACTGAGATGGCTACAGCGATAGCAAAGATAATTCGAGGCGATGGAAGATGTCCAAAAAATTTGCAAACCGACATGGGAAAAGAATTTTACAACGTAAACGTGCAAGAACTTTTGAAAAAACATGACATTAATCACTATTCTACATACTCTGTAATGAAGGCGTCGGTGGTCGAACGGTTCAACCGTACGTTGAAGAACAACATGTGGAAACAGTTTACACTCAATGGAAGCTATAAATGGATCGATTTGTTGCCACGTCTCTTATCGGAGTACAATATGAGAAAGCACCGAACTATTGGTATGCGACCCATCGATGTTACTCCCACAAATGCTGAAAAACTCTTAACCATGGTGTACAACCACCCTAAGATTGCCAAATCAGCGCGATTCAAAGTGGGTGATTCGGTACGTGTGAGTAAATTCGAAACAACTTTTGAGAAAGGTTACACACCAAATTGGACGACGGAGGTGTTTAGAATCATCAAAGTGCAGAAAACAAATCCTGTGACGTATCTCCTGGAAGACTACCGTGGAAAACCTGTTGCCGGAGGATTCTACGAATACGAGTTGCATCGTGTCGCTAATCCTGATGTGTATCTTGTTGAAAAAGTGTTGCGCAAAAGTGGAAATGAAATTTATGTGAAATGGCTGGGATTCGATGAATCACATAATTCTTGGATACATAAGGATAGTGTGTTGTAAATAAATTATATATAAACATATTATTACATTATAAAGCATTTTGTGCTTACATTTATTAAAATATATAAAGATATAAAATATAAAATGAGTTGCTTATTTCTAAAACATGTTATAAAAAAAATGTTTTATTTATAATATTTGCAATATTTACAAAAATTAGTGTTTTATTTGTAAAGTTCGCAATATATACATACATATTAAAAAAAAAATTCAGTATTTTATTTATAATGTTTGCAATATATACATTATACAAATTAAGTGTTTTATTGAAGTATTTTATAATGCCCCCATGGGAGAGTGTTAGTAGAACCGGATACAATATATCGCTTATCGTCGTATGGACTTAGAGCAATCTTAGTTTCAAGCACGGTATATACTTCATGTAATTTAGATCTTATGCATGACTATTGTCGCGTCATTTCAATTTCATCCTGCAAGCATCGCGTATAATCATTGAAAGTTATCGATTTTGCTACAACGTTACTCTTAACTCCCTTGACTTTCTTTGTATCTTTTTTACCATCAACGCGAAAGTTCTCAAAAGTATCGGCCAATAACAATACATCGGTTTTCAAATATAAATCGCTATAGTCTCCGAGCGTTTGGATGGAGAACCGCTGCCACACGTTAACGGCGTGTGCATAATCGTTTTCCGACACCGTTTCGCCTGTTAATGTACTGAAAAATGAATCGCGCGGTGGTAACTCGGTCTCCTCTAATTTTTCCAAACAATCAACGTATTCATATGGGAAGACGCCTTTTCGCGTTAGCAAATCAAAATTTGCTGTGGATAAATTATAATATTCACGTTGCATTATAGTTTATTTTTGTTTAGAAATAATGCTAATTTATCAAGACTAGAAGCGAGAAATTTGTATGAATCAATAAATCTTAATTTTATGCCTGTCTTAATTTTTTTTATCCTCGGTGCTTTTAAAATGTTTAGTAAAAGAAATATATTTTTCCTTTGTTATAGGCAGCAAATCGATCCCGCCTTCGAACGCGGTAGCAATTTCTTTTATAATAAAATGAGCATCGTAACCAGCTAAATTGTGAAAAACTACGGGAATGCAATGTGAATTTTTATAATTTAAGTTACAGTTTGAATGGGCAGGGCCACGGTAACGACCGGTAAGGTGACAATGATCGCGTACCCGCGTGTCGTTCAGCGCAAACGGTTTTTCGCAAACATGACAGTGCGTGGTGCTGTTATGTTTTGCCCAATCGTCTCGTGTTAATTCCATGGGGACATTAGTCGATAAAATATTATTTACATTATGTGCTAAGTTTTTTAATTCATTAATGAACCATGGAACGCAATCATTACCACGACGAAACCGATCAAATGATAACGCATCGTCATACGAGCATTTTACGTAATATGCTACACTGAATACCTCATGATGCTGATACGATGCCTCTCTATCTGGATCCATCTTACGCAGAACACACTCCAAATCCGCGTACACGATGAATGGTAGGCGCTCCTTGTTGCGATAGTTACTAAATTCAAGCCACTTGTCCTCCTCGTTCGGCAGTCGGATGGCGCAGTCATTCATTTTTTTGCAGTCCACTGTGTGAGCCTCCAATTTTTCACAGGAACTAAAGTAGTGCAGACATCTGTGAAAAAAATAAAGAAACAATTTTTAAATACTTTTAAAATATTTTTTTGTACACAAAAAATATGCGTTTCTTCTTATGATTATACTTACCGATTGCAAATGTATTTTTTATGCTGTTTCTTGCTTAATTGTGAGCCCACGAGGCGTGACAGATTTTTGATCCACGCATAGTGGCCAAGATTATCGTTTCGTGGATCTTGTACGTACAGCAAGTTGATATGCCTCTCCTTCTTGTCGCTGGTGAGCCGTATCGGAAGAACGCTTAAACTCTTTCCTTCCTTTTCGACACTGTACAAGTTGATCGAGACACTGTTCAGACGTTCAAATTTTGCAATGTCTTTCAGCACCACTGGAAACTCTATACCGTTGAAGTGAAGTACTGTGGCGTAATGTGGATAAGAAGATGTTCGGTCCGTATGACGTTCGACTGGATGCAGAGCAGCCACGACTGACCACGCAAAACACGCATTGTCTTTAGATTTCACGTTGATCACTGCTCGTTTCAGCATTATTTCACGTGGTAATGTGATGTCACACCCCGCGTGCAAGGGATTATGTTTGTTAATGTTCACCGTCAAATTTAAGATTCGCAACAATTTCCATCCGCTATCACGTTCCTGGAACTCATCGATCATCGCTAACGTGACTTCAATGACGCGTTGCTCGTACCACTCGTGTAGATTTGAAGTGTGATAAAGTTCACAGTTTTTAGTGGCAACATTTTTATTGTCACGTTCACCACAAATGTTCGTAAACTCACCATTGAACACGGTGTTCACTTTTACACTATTATGTTCTCGTATAGCATCCCCAACTCGCTTGATCACAATTTCCCGCGCATCTTCAAAAAACTGGCGCGGTTCAATGTGTTTAGAATTAATTACCGCACCGGTCAGAACACGATTCTTAAACGCGGTATCAATTTCTCGCCAAACGAGTCTTTCCGCGTTATCACTAGTGCCCGCGTAATCACCACCAACGTGCACAAAACGTCTCTCTAACAGAGTCTTTTCACCCGCGAGTCGCGCGATCCTCGCTACCACAGATTGTCTATGTCCAACGGTGAGCCGAGGACGCTTAGAGCGACTAAGCTCTTCGAGCTGCTCGATGCACTCTTCACATCGTTGCAGCCACGCGAAACACTGCACCAAGGTAGTAATAGCACGGCACTGCTCCAATAATTGAAGTTCCATTTGTTCGAGATGCTCCATTTTTGAATAAATCGGAGAAAAAAAACACACAAAAAAAAATAAACACTGATAAATATATAATTTTTAAATAGTTCAATTTGTACAAATGTAGCACAAATTGCATGGCATAATTTGGTACAACGGAGTGTCACATTCTGTACAATATCTCTTGTGAATATCTGCAACTTTGCGAATCCTGTGTCTACGAACAGCACAGGCACCTTCAAATTCTGCACGCAAACTTACTACACATTTGGAGCAGTATTTATGATGTGGGTAGTCTTTCTCGATGAAAAAAATATATATCACGCACATTTTTTTAGAGTCATCAAAGGTGTTTATCTCTGTCTGTTTGAAATCTTGAAACTTTCCTCCTTGAAGCTGTTTGTCAAACGTTTCTTCATCAGTATCACTTTCATAATTGGAATCGTCAGAAAGAACGTGGTCGAAATCTTCTTCTTCTTCTTCTTCTACTTCAAAATCTTCGTCAAAATCTTCATCAAAATCATCAAAATCATCCATTAATTCATCTTCTATTTCCTCTTGCAGCACTATATTTTCTTCTTGTTCCATCTTCGTGAGAAAAAAAGAAAAACTAACATTTGAAATCTTCTTCTTATAGAACTTCTCACAAAACTTCTTACTGATCTTCTGATGAAACTTCTTGCTGAATTTTTCACTAAACTTTCAACTCAAAACTGACCGAGAGTAACTCAGACTTCTCGGTTTTATACTGAGTTAGGACAATTAAAGTACACATTTTTGAAAAAATGTATGACTCATCTTGACGTTGTCAAGATAAAATAAGTTCAATGTTTTTCAGAAAGATAACATTCGACATGGAACAAATCTTTTTCAGTTTTTATTAATTTTAAGAGATAGTCATATATCATTATAATTTTATGTTTTATAGTAGGGCCTGCATAGAAAAGTAGCCAATAAAAATAAGTTATGTTAATCTGAGCTGATTTCTTATCTCAAGATAAAATGATATAACACAATATTATTTTAAAAACCATTGCAATAGTATATTATCTTGCATTTTACAATTTTATCACAATTTTCTTTTAAAAGCAGATATTCACATGCCATTTCATGTTTTGTGGGGGTCTGCATTGAAAAGCACCCCATAAAGATAAATCATATCAATTATAAAAAGAGCTGATTTCTTATCTGAAGATAAAATGGTACAATAGATTTTCAATTATTTTTTCTTCCTATGACTAAGTTGAATAAAACTTCTTTGGAGATTTTCTTTTCAATAAGTAATATCTATGAGAAATTTCTACGTTTGAATGATATCACTTTAAGAATTTTCCAGAATGTACGATGTGATATTGCTAGCTCTATAAATTAGGAACACTGAGACTACAGCGAAGATGAGAATAGATTGTTTTGCTGTTCCCTACATGGTAGATACAATTATCATACATTTATAGACATATCAAATTATAATAGTAACTGTGATCATGATACAATCTCAAAGCTTTATACACGCAACCATGTGATTCATGGCAAGCTTTCTGACATAATGAAACTTCATCAGTGGACCTTCATTATGATAATCTGTACTAAATACGAAGAAGTGTCGTAAAAAATTTATTTTATTAAATATATGGAGGGGATTACAAAGTAGAAGAGGGGATTATAAAATAAAGGAGGGGATTATATAATAAAAAGGAAGCAAGAAAAACTCTATCGCATCAGTCGCTCAGTGAACAGTTGAAAACTTTCAGAAAAACATATATACGAGAAGAAGATGGACTACTACGTGCCGCTTCAACGGGACGAAATGTGTGAAAAAGTGTAAGTATTTATAATTTTTATACATTTTTTATATTTTGTTTCCGTTTTTGCAACTAACTTATCCATATTTTTTTATTTACAGAACATTGCCACGGTATACGCCTCACATTTTGGGGAGGAGATTGGCATTGACGTCCACAGCGTATAAATATCTCGACATTAGAATCAGCGTAGGACCAACATCGTTTGTGGAGATACTTATTGGTGACAATCGAGAAAATCAAATAATTCTGGCTCATGCAACGTGGACAGCACTGTTCCAGAAACGTGCGGACATTGAACGACTCGTGCAGTCGACTTCTCCTTCTTCAGCATTATCGATTCAAGATCTTATTGTACAACTCATTAAACTGCGTAATGAAAATATTGTTAAATTAACATTACGCGATACTTGCATGTATTTGAAACCAAAAACTGTACTTTTTCTGTTTGAGCTCGAACAATGCGTCGAGCATATATATTACTCTTTATATCAATATACATATACAGTGAGCGAAAAATATAAACATTTTGTAACCCTTTTACGCCAAAATTATGTTAATAATAAATGCGATGCGGCAAAACTCTTGCGAGAAAAATATGATAAAACTTCCCTTTTAGAATGTGAAATGTTAGCTTACGCTTTAGATAATATTGTACATGATGCATTACATGACAAATAAATAAGAAAAAAATTGAAATATTGTAACGATGTCTTCAATATTATCTTTCCTATTCAACTATTGTCCCTTAAAAGATAAAGCATTAGTCACACCATATTCAAGCGAGAACAATGTGTGCGGGCGAGAGAAAAAGAAAACCATGTACAATAGCTGTAACGTGTGCGAGTGAGAACGCGCAGGGGAAAGGGAGAGAGAGAGTGATACGTTTATTCCCAAATTATGTTATTTACTAAACTAATTTTTTAATAAATTAATATAAAATTTATATTAAAATGATATTAGGTTAATATTAACCTAATATAAACATAATAAAAATTTATATTAATTTATTAAAAATTAGTTTAGCAAATAACAATTTGGAAAAAAAAATTATTTTAATTATTAGTTTGATATAAAAAATTATTTTAATTAATAATCGAAAATAAAAATTATTTTAATTAATAGTTTGATATAAAATTAATATACATATAATTAATTTAATTAATAGTTTGATATAAAATTAATATAAATTTAATGCGAGCGAGAACGCGCAGGGGAAAGGGAGAGAGAGAGTGATACATTTATTCCCAAATTATGTTATTTACTAAACTAATTTTTTAATTAATTAATATAAAATTTATATTAAATTGATATTAGGTTAATATTAACCTAATATAAACATAATAAAAATTTATATTAATCTATTAAAAATTAGTTTAACAAATAACAATTTGGAAAAAAATTATTTTAATTATTAGTTTGATATAAAAAATTATTTTAAATAATAATCTGATATAAAAATTATTTTAATTATTAGTTTGATATAAAATTAATATAAATATAATTAATTTAATTAATAGTTTGATATAAAATTAATATAAATTTAATTAATTTAATTAATAAGGGGGGGGGGGCTCCCTTCCCCATCCCACTCTTCCTCCCGTGTCACGTGACTTCCCCCACCCCAAATAGGGTCCAATTTGTAAAAAATAAGTTATTTAAAAAAATTATTTTCATGAACCTTATATTTGTTCAAATTGAATGGAACAACTTTAGAACGATATTAACAATGTAATTTTTTAATATAAATTATTAAAATTGCTTACAAAAAGAGAGGGGATAAAACGCGCTGTGATTGGTTGAGACCGCGTGTGACGTCATTATTCAGTAATTTCAAACTTTTGCTGTACGGTATTTTATGTATTTACGTATTTACCGATTGTTTTGTTGCAATGTGGCAAAAAAATAACACTGGATTTGTTAAAGCGCAATCGGATAACTTACCCAAAGTAACAGTATTAATGGTTTCCGATTTTTTTGCTGAAAGTGATGTGTTTAATATCGCAGAAACTCGTGGTGTAAAAGCTAAGAAGTAAGTATATTTTTAAAAACTTGTAATAACAGGAAATAAATAGTAAAATTTATAGACAGATACAAGATACAGTATGAAACGATATATCAAAGTATTATTAACGGTATATCAAAGTAATTTGAGTATTATATATAATATATTCATGACATAACCTTTAATACACTCTTGTCATTTTGTCGATGTACACTTTGGTAGAGCTGAAGGTGAAAACTACGGCGATCCAGCAGTTGGATATGTGGAATTGAGACGGGAAAAAAGCTTATGCCATATCAGAGGAAAGGTTTGTCCTGAGCACAGAGTGAACAATAAGGCGTATACTGTATCGATGCTAGTCAACGAGGAAACTGAGAGAGTCGAATATATTAGGTGCAAAGATTGCGCAGCTTCAGAAGGTAATTATAATTAACGCAGTAAAGAAAACGTTAATTGTGTATATTAACTGTGCAATTCTATGTGATTTAAGCTGGTTGTAAGCATGCCATCGCTTTCCTTATGTGGGTTCACCGTCGAAGCGAAGAGCCTGAACCGACAGCGACGGTCTGCTATTGGAAGAAACCTCGATTGGCACAAGTTGGAGCTAATGTAAGAAGCATGAAAGCAAAAAATTTGCTACCATCGAAACAAACTCCAGTTCTTCCAAACAGTACTGGCTTCTTACAGACTGTATTACAAGAAATGGAAAAAAGAAATTTTGACTGCCAACTGTCAAGGCATTTTGTCCATGTAAAATCTCATACAGATTTATCGATGCACTCATTAATGCTAAAATTTTATAATACTTCTACATGTAAAGATGCCGATAGTTTTTTGAACTTTGCAAGCTCCGAAATAGATATAGAATCATGCAAAAAAGTTGCAAAGGATACCATTCATCAAAGTGAATCCACATTATGGAAGGAATTAAGATACGGAAGAATAACTGCATCTCGGATATACGAAGTATCGCATTGCAAGACACCACAAGGATCATTAGTTGAGCAAATAATTGGTGCATTCAAAATAAGAGATACTGATGCCATGGAACGAGGCAGACGCTTGGAACAGGAAGTAGTGAAGATATTGGAGGAAAATCTTCAAATTACATTACACCATAGTGGATTACTGTTAAATCCAAATTTTCCTGTCATCGGTGCTTCTCCTGATGCAGTAGCCGAAAATTTTGTTGTTGAAATAAAATGTCCGTTTAGTTTAAAATCTGAGGAGAGGTATATCACGAAAGACAATCGGATAGGCAATAAATATTTTGCTCAAATTCAGTTGCAGATGTTTATGCAAAACGTGAAAATAGTTTATTTTTGTATGGCGAAACATGATTTTAAAACTTCACAAAGCATTATAGTAATTTGTGTCAATTATGACGAACAATTCGTAATGGAAATGATAAATAATGCCATGACTTTTTGGAAACAAAATGTTTTTCCGTTGCTTCTCAATGGAGTAGCAAAGTAGAATGTAAGCGAAGGGTTATTATAAAAAATTAATAAACGTGTAAATATTTTCAATATTTATTGTGCTATAAGTGGTAACTGAATATTAATTAAACCTGCAGTCACAATAATCATATCATCTACGGTGTTTATTGTATCATGATGAATGGTAGAATGAGATTTTAAAATGTTAAATTCTCTTATTCTTCTAATAACTCTTTCTACATGAATTCTTAAGCTAGCGATACGCCGAGTCTCTATCACTTCCTCCTTTGTCGGTTTTGAATTACTCGAAACACTAGGCGGTCGAATTAAAATACATCCTTTTTTTGTAATAGATGTTCAATGTTTTTGAAACCTCGATCAGCCATGACTGCACAGTTTTCTGGTAGCTGATTTAAATACTGGCTGAGTTCTACGATCGCAGCATCGGATGTCCTCCCACAAAAACCTTCTGATATAAAATTAATAGTTCCATCCGGTGACATTGATATTAAGTATTTTATTGTGTTTTGACCACGTAACACTTTGATTAATCGCACTGCTAGGCTTCTGAATTTCAATTTCTAAACAATCTATTATAGATTGTACATGACTGTACCGAGCACGAAATGGCAAAGGCAGATTCGATTTGATGGATTGTTCCGAAGGCCAAACAATTAATTGTTTTAAATAATGTGCTACAATAGGGAGAGTTCTTCTAAAAACAGCACTCGCGTTACTAGCACTGATTCCAAAATCATCTCCAATTCTTGCGAATGTATCGTTTAATTTAATTTTAGTGACGGTTAAGCAAATTTCCTCTATACTAATTCCCGTTTCTTTGCTTAAAAGCTGTATAAAAAAGAAGGCATTGTCCGGAATACCCAAGTACATTTTCGGTTTATTTTGAATGGTCGTCATTTTTATATTCCTCGCTAACCTCCTCTGCTCCAATATATTCTGCTTCACTACCTCTTCGCTTGTTTCCTCAGATGGTAGATATTCATCATCGCAATCATCCAGTGTATCATTGAAAGTACTTGTCACATTCGTGTTGGCCGATGTTGACTCAGATGATGTAATTACATTCTCAGTTTTTTGCTGACTTATATTACGAGTTTTTTCGTTCGTCGAACATGAAGCATCTTGCATCACTGGCACGTTTTGTACATACTTGCTACGCATTGTCTTATGGTCACGCATTTTCACTTGAATACCAACATCCTTGCATTTTGGTGTTGCATCATTGCTCCAATCAATTTCAACAGCAGCCACCTGATGTTGAGTAGTTGAAAAATCATCTGCGGATGAATGATTAATATCTTATTTATACATAGTTTAACTCAATGAAAATTATATGCTCAATAATCATTTTAATATTACTTGAATTACCAATGTTGGTGTCAATATGCAATAACTCGGTTGTAATAGGTTCTGTGGATTCACATTCCATGCTACTATCGATTACTGTTTCAGTTTGTAGGATTTCGTTTAAAGTTTCTATTTTCTGGCGCTTCAGAGCTACTGGACGCATCGGTTTCACATGAGCACGTTGTCTATCAGGTTGACAGTGAAATATCCGAGGTAGTGCACCTTTCTTCAGTCGTACAGATGCATTTGGATCGAGTCGTACTCTCGTATAATTTTCTATATCTTCTTGCAACTATAATGGAATGTTACGATTACGTTTTGTTAAATATATCTATTCACAAAGTTTAACTTACATGGAAATGATCTTGACAGCAAAACAAGCTGGTGCTAAGCGATATCGATGAAGCATCATTCCGTCTTGCTATTTCGAACCATTTCTTCATAATATCTCCTTTTGGCACCGATACAAAAATTTTTAAAGGAGTAGAAATGGTTGTACTCTTACATAAGGGAACAAAGCACCACTTGTAATTGCGTTTTTTTACTGGATCTTGTACGTAACCTGCATTTTCAGTCATTTTTGATGCTTTCAATACAAACTGTCTACTCGATCTAACCTGTTTACTGAATAATGACGTCACATCGACGACGCCATCAAGGCGCGCGAAAAATTGGGCGTTTAAATCAATCGCAATTTTCAAACTTATTAAAAAAATTATTTAACGATTTTTAATTACTTTTGTTATTGTAATAGTTGTTTTTACTATCAAAACTTTAATTTAAAATGAAAAACGAAAAATCGTCGAAGACCCTATTGGGTTAGAACCGGCCCCTTATATCTACTTATCTTTGCAACAAAAAACTTTAAAGAACTTTACAATACGACGTTTTAAAGCTAAAGATTCATACTTTCAAAAAAAATTATATCATTGTTATTTCTATTAAAAAATGTACTTTTGTAACAAGGCGAATATGAGGTATTTTTGATTAAATCGTGTCTAAAATTGAAAATTGATGTGTTTCATGATATATTTCGGAAAAACTCTCTTTTCTAGACCATTTTCTAGAGTATTCCAACTTTAGACAGAGTATATGCGAGTAACATCCGCAAACCAAGCTGTTCGAACGTAGTTTGTCCAGCTTTTTTATGTAAAATACTTACAAAAAAAATTTTACTTACACACTATATGGGTCACAATGACCCTAACAAAACTTTGTTGCCGTGCCGTTTGAATTCTAGTTGACCAAAAAAATTGATCAACCATATCAATCGAAAGAGGAGATTTCAAACTTTTTTCACGTCTTGGTCCGAACCTCCTATCTCATTCCATCTTCACATAGCAAGCGTTCAAAACTTCTTATGGGGTCTCTCAGACCCACTTACGTGTTTAAGGGTTAATTACTTTCTCCTTTCTATTTTTTACCTACTTTTCATTCTCACAATTTATTTTCCTTTTTTCATATATTATTTTATTCTTCTTCGTTTTTTTATCTTCATTGCATATTTTTTAAAATCTTTACTAAAAGAGATAATTTTCGATTAAATAAATTTTTATTTTTGTTACACAAAATCTAACAATATATATGATACGATATTTACCCGTTATTAAAAATAATCTTCAAACCCATGTTTGATTGCACTAATAATTTCTTTTACACATCATTTGAAAATCTTTACCTTTTCCGCCTCCTTTATTTCCTTTTTCCTTTCTATGTTATTCCTATTTTACGGTCCTTCAATTCTCCCTCATTTCTTTTTACATTGAAATGTCAAGATACTATGTGATATTCACCCATTATTAAAAGAATCTTCAAAATCGTGTTCAATTGCATTGTTCATTTTTTTCGTTCTTTATTTAAAAATCTTTATCTTTTCCTCTTTCTTTCTCCGTTTTACTTTCTTTTTATTTTACACTCTCATAATTCTTCCTCCTTCCTTCTTACATTATTTCAATCGTCTTTGTTTCTCTTTACTGCACATTTTTTAAAATCTTTATTAAAAGAGATTATATTCGATTAAAGAAATTTTCATTTTTATAATAAAAAATCTCAAAATATGATGATATTTACCAATTATTAAAAAAAAACCTTCAAACTCGTGTAAGATTGCACTCTTAATTGCTTTCGTCTTTTATTTAAAAATCTGCCTTCTTTAATTTCTTTCTCCTTTCTATTTTATTCCTATTTTACACTCTCACGATTATTTCTCCTTCCTTCTTACATTATATCATTTCTCTTTGTTTTTCTATCTTTATTGCACATTTTTAAAATCTGTACCAAAAGAGATAATGTTCGGTTAAAGAAATTTTCATTTTTATAATATAAAATATCAAAATATCATGTAATATTTCCCCTCTTATTAAAAAAAGACTATCAAATTCGATTTCAATTGCATTCTTAATTTCTTTCGTTCTTTATTTAAAAATCTAATTTTCGATTAAATAAATTTTCATTTCTATTACACAAAATCTAAAAACATATATGATATGATATTTACCAATTATTAAAAATAACCTTCAAACCCATGTTCAATTGCACTTGTAATTTCTTTTATACTTCATTTCGAAATGTTTACCTTCTCCGTCTTATTTATTTTCTTTTTTTCCCTTTTATTTTATTCCTATTTTATGGTCTTACAATTTCTCTCACTCTCTCTCTCTCTCTCTCTCTCTCTCTCTCTCTCTCTCTCTCTAATTTTTGACTTTGGACTCCTTCCTTGTCTCCGTTTTTTCTTTCTTTCCTTCTATCCGTATATTAAAATCTTTCTTTCACTTTCTATTCTTCTGACTATTTTCTGTAAATAAAATGTAACACAAAGTATTCATGTACTTGGTTCTCTATATGAGAAATAGAAATGTGTTTAATTTGAAACTTATCTGGGACACATTCGCTGACAGCAACACCAGCAATTATACATATTAATGATTGATTAGTACGCACGACGCGATACGCTTTCCAAGCGTTGCAAACTTTCAAAATTTGCACAAAGACAGAATTAATAACGCGCATTCCATCTAATTAGCTTTGTTTAGTTACAATATTCATGTACACTTTGTCGTGTGTTATAACACTTGGAAAATTTGATGCGCAACACCAAGTGTTATAATACAACATATGATTGACATAGTAATATACGATATCTTATTTTCAATTTTTACAATGCATACAGATTCATTTCAACAAATATAAACTAATATACAAGATATCAAACTACATGAAACAAACATTCTACTAACATTCTGTTTTTTTTTATATTTACAAAAAGTAAATTGATTAGCAAATAACTTATGTGACGTATAACTTAACTGCGACTATTTATATTGATGAATAGACTCGATCAATTTGATGCGTTTTTACACGAAACAGATGAATTTGGTTGAAAAAGTGTTGGACTGCCCCGCGAACCAAGATTATTGTTAACGATTGACGAATAAATATCAGGTTAAAGAACCTGTCACGGCGGCTACGATGATGATCAAGAAGTACTACACCAAGTAATACACCACAAGTCGTATGTACAGTCGTGAGCTAAAAGGTTGCAACACATTTTCTTCGGTGGTTTTTGGAATGTAGACTTGTTCATCGAACGGCGAACATAATTGGGTCTTACCTATGGATCCAACCAATTACGTTTGCCGATCGATAAGCAAGTCTACATTCCAAAAACCATCGAAGAAAATGTGTTGCAACCTTTTAGCTCACGACTGTACACCCAAGGACTTTGATTCCCAATGGGGAAATTTTCCAAACTGAGAAGTCGCTATCTTTCTACATTCTTACAGTTCATGATTAACGTAACGACCATAAGCTTTAGTCGTTTCATTAATCATAAACTGCAAATACGTAGAAAGTGGTAACTTCTCAGTTTGGAAATTTTTCCCATGGACAGAATCAAAGTCCTTGGGTGTACAGCTGATTGATGTACGCCAGCGCCACTCGTGTCAAAAATATGAAAGGGAGAATTCCTAAGAGCGACGACGACGATGAGAATGACGTTTCTTAACATGTAAAACGTCAAGATTTGGACTTTGCATTGCGATATCTCCGCTCGTAAAGCACGGAGAGAAAAAATAAAAACATTTTTATTATACAATTTGCCCCTAGCTATCGATTAAGACTACTCAGAACTTGATGATTCCAGCCGTTACTGAGATCTGATACTCTCGCATATGTGGAACTCGCTGACTCGCGTAAAAGAGGTCGCTCTCTCATTGGCGCGTCTACTTTGGGGCGATGCTCGACCCTTTTTTTTTTGTTAAAATATGTAATCGAACTTTGCGTATTTCCCGCGAAATTTATTGGCGCCATCTCCGGACTCAACTGCGTGGCTTTACGACCACCCTCTCCTACTTTCACTTTCGCTCGTTCGTGTTTTTCCGCGCGCTAAAAACAGTACTTGTAACGACACTCATTAAACCTCTTCTTGCGATATATCTCGTTCACTTTTCTCTCATCGACTCTCAGACCATAGCTAATTCAACAGGTTATGGGCCCAGACATCTCGTAATTGGGGTCTGATTGTTCTAAAGAAGAAAAGCGTAAGTTTGTCGTTGTGTCGAGCGTGCTCGTGGCAACCTAACCTAAGGTGGGAAGGAAGCGTAACAAACGACCGCGTGGTCTCGTAAAGTCTTTCACGTCTCGGTAACAAGCCAAAAGAAACAGTTTCTTTTTCGAGTTGCAAGGTTTCAGAATCGATTGCGAATAACCTGCAAAAATGACGGAAAACTTTTATTCGAAGAACATAACCAAATTCGACGGGAAAAATTATCAATCCTGGAAGTTCCAAATGAAGGCAGTATTAGTAGCGAATGATCTAATGGAAATCGTGGATGGTACAAAGGTGGAACCCGAAGCCGTTGCTGAGAGAGATGCCTGGAAGAAGTCAAATGCAAAGGCCATGTTCATAATATCTACTTCGTTGGAAGAATCTCAACTCGAAACGTTAATTACGTGCAATACTGCGACTGAAATGTGGGCTAAATTAAGGTCAGTACACGAACAAACCTCAGAAACAAATAAATTAATCCTCACGCAAAGATTCCATGCATATAGAATGGAACATAACATGTCGATATCACAAAATATTGCTAAAATAGAAAATATGGCAAGACATCTGAAAGATCTTGGCGAAACAATCTCAGATGTAGCAATCATGGCCAAGATATTAGGAAGCTTACCTTCAAAATATAGTTATTTAGTTACGGCCTGGGATAGTGTTGATCCGACTCGTCAAACTCTTGAATATTTGCGTGAGAGATTACTTAAAGAAGAAGCTCGTTTATCCTCTACAGATGAAATGACAAATGCGTTAGCTGCTGTTTCTTTGAAAACTAATCAGTCAAAATCTGAAAGTAATTTGCAGAAAAAGCCTGAAATAAGCAACGCAATTAGAGGTTCTACAGTAAAGAAAGTCGAATGCTTCTATTGTCATAAGTTAGGCCACATGATTAAGGACTGTCGCAACAGAAAGAAGAAAGATCAAGAGAAATCTGGCAAATTGGAGACTGTTGCACTTGTAGTAACTCAGAGCACCGCCGATACAATTACGTCAGAGTCAGTAAGTGCTCACTCAAAGGAGATCTCCGAAATCCTATCGTACGACAAAGATAATATATGGTATGCGGACAGTGGAGCCTCCAAGCATATCAGCTTTCGAAGAGAATGGTTCTCGGAATTTCATCCTTCGTCAGGAGAAGATATAGTATTGGGTAACGAAGCCAAATGTAAGGTTCTGGGATCCGGGACGATTGCAGCAAAGAGATTGGTGTCAGGAAGATGGCTGGACGTCAAGTTGGAGGATGTTCTTTATGTTCCTAATTTCGGAAGGAACTTGATTTCCGTTGGCTATTGTACTAAGAAAAAGTTGACAGTCACATTTCACGATGATGTCGTCACAATTAGTCGAGACGGTGAGTACATTGTCGGAGGTATTAAACAAGAAAATCAACTTTACAGGTTATTTATGAAGCCGATGCTCCATGAAGCTAACGTCGCGTCATTCCAAACGTGGCATGAAAGATTAGGGCACCTCAACAAAAATTATATCAGCGAAATGGCACAAAAGGGATTAGTGGCAGGCCTTGATTTGTCAAACAAGTCGGACTTCTTCTGTGAAGATTGTCAATATGGCAAAATGCATCGAAAACCCTTTCGAAACACGGACCGAACTCAAACGATGAAGATCGGCGACCTCATTCACAGCGATGTATGTGGTCCTTTTCAAGTGGATTCACTAGGAGGAGCCAGATACTACGTCTTGTTCAAGGATGATTTTTCTAATTACCGTGTAGTTCATTTTATCAAACACAAGGCTGACGTCTTCGATAAATTTAAGGAGTTTGAAAAATCAATACAGAATAGATTTGGTCATTCGGTGAAGCGTCTGCGTGTGGATAACGGAAGAGAGTACTGCAATAAGGAGATGTCCAATTATCTCGTCAAAAAGGGCATTTCTCTGGAAACAACAGCCCCGTACTCACCTGAATAAAATGGCAAATCCAAAAGAGACAATCGTACTCTCGTGGAGAGTGCAAGAGCGATGCTACACGCTAAAAATTTGCCAATGTTTCTCTGGGCTGAGGCCATTAATACGGCTGTCTATGTTCTCAATCGCAGTGTCTGCAGCAAGACGAAAGATTCTACGCCTTATGAAATCTGGACCAACAAGAAACCTAACTTGTCTCACGTCAGGATCTTTGGAAGTAATGCCTTTATTCATATCCCAAAAGTTCACAGACAGAAACTGGATCCGAAGGCCAGGAAGTTAATGCTAGTCGGATATCAAGGCGAATCGTCCAATTATCGCCTTTATGATCCGTCAAACAAACGAATCACCGTCAGTCGAGATGTTATATTTAATGAATGTCCTTCGAGAGAAATGGCATCGTCAAAGTCAGTTTGCCTCGAGATTGGTCTGGAGAATCTATCAAAGGATTTGCCAACACAGGACATCCCAAATGAAGTTCAAGAAAATAATGAACAAAAGCAGAATCAAGAAAACGGTGATAGAAGCAACATCGAAGAACCAACACGCAACGAAGCCACACAACGAATTCTACGAGATCGACAGTCTATTCGCAAACCTGATAGATACGAGGCAAATTTTCTTCAGTTTGACGAACCAAAGTCGTATGAAGATGCTATCCATGGCACACACGCTGAGGAGTGGAAATGTGCCATTAACGAAGAATTGGCAGCGCATAAGAAGAATGGTACTTGGGAAGTTATTATTTTGCCTCCAGGGAAGAAAACCATCGGTGCCAAATGAATTTTCAAGGTTAAACAGTCGTCATCCGGAGAAATCGAACGCTTCAAGGCACGCCTTTGTGCCAAAGGATTTACGCAAACGAAGGGCGTAGATTTTACTGAAACTTTTTCTCCAGTCGTCCGTTATGACTCGATTAGAACTCTTCTGGCCATAGCAACAGAGAAAAATCTCAAAATGCAGCAATTTGACGTGAAGACCGCCTTTTTGAATGGCGATTTGAGCGAGGAAATATTCATGGATATTCCTGAGGGTGTTCAGATCTCAAATATTAGAAGTAAAGTTTGTAAATTAGTTAAATCTTTGTACGGATTAAAACAAGCCTCTCGTTGTTGGAATTTAAAATTTGACGCGTTTCTTAAAGATTACAACTTTACTCAATCTGCTGCAGATCAGTGTGTTTACATTGGTTCGATTAATGGTTCTCTTACCTATGTAGTTTTGTATGTAGATGATGGACTTGTGTTCTCAGAATCAAAGGAATCATTAAACTCAATTATTCGAGATTTATCAGATAAGTTCGAGATTAAATTGTGCGACGGTAAAATGTTTGCTGGAGTTCAGATTGATCGCGATTGTAAAAATAGAACAACGTTCATTCATCAGAGTTTGTATGCTGAAAGACTTCTTTACAAATTTAATATGGCTGAGGCGAAACCCGTCAGTACGCCGATCGAAAATGGATTTGACTTTAACTCGAGTGATGACGGAAACGTCTCTAATTTTCCCTATCATGAAGCTGTTGGCTCGCTGATGTTTCTCGCCACGGTCAGTCGTCCAGATATTGCGTTCGCAGTAAATGTCGCTAGTCGTTATTTTAATAATTATAGCAATATTCATGTTAGTCTCGTAAAGCGAATTTTAAAATACCTTAAAGGTACGATTAGAAAAGGAATAGTTTATAAAAGCGACGGGAGTGTCTTGGAATTAGTAGGCTTTTCAGATGCAGATTTTGCTGCTGACTGTGAAGCCAGAAGATCAACTACTGGTTATTTATTCCAACTCGCAGGTGGTCCAATCACTTGGTCATCTCAACGGCAGAAGCTTGTAACTCTTAGCACGACAGAATCAGAATACGTCGCAGCCTGCACCGCAGCCAAGGAGTGTATTTGACTTCGCAAATTATTGCATGATATTAATCATAAATGTAATTCCGTAACTATAATCTATGTAGACAACCAGAGTGCGATTCGATTGGTGCATAACCCTGAATTTCATTGCCGAACTAAGCACATTGATGTGAAACATCATTTTATCCGTGAGAAATTTCAAAACAATGAGATTGAAGTAAGTTATGTTCCGAGCGATTCACAGAAGGCCGATTTATTAACTAAAGCGGTACCAAAAATGCGTTTCGAATACCTTGTATCTTTAATTGGTCTTTCATAAGTTAGAATGTACGCGTGAAATCACTCAAAGAGAGGGAGTGTTAAAATATGTAATCGAACTTTGCGTATTTTCCGCGAAATTTATTGGCGCCATCTCCGGACTCAACTGCGTGGCTTTACGACCACCCTCTCCTACTTTCACTTTCGTTCGTGTTTTTCCGCGCGCTAAAAACAGTACTTGTAACGACACTCATTAAACCTCTTCTTGCGATATATCTCGTTCACTTTTCTCTCATCGACTCTCAGACCATAGCTAATTCAACATTTTTTTGTTCACGGAGAGGAAATGCGTTACCGCATACCCCAGGCCTCGGGGGAGGCCTGGTAGTTATGTGGAGCTCTCCCCCGCCGGCGACGTGCCGGCGAGGGCCTACCCACTAAAACCTCTCCGGATGTCCTGCCCTGGTCCATGACTGGGGGGGCTCCGGGAACACGTGCAGCATACTTCCGGAGCGCGATGCTCGACCAAGCCTCTTGATATCGGCTGGTCATTAGCGCTGAATTTTGATATATCGACTACTATTAGCGTTGAAATTTGATATTTAGGCTGTCATTAGCGCTGTAGAAAATTAAAAGTGTACGATCAAAGCAAATTAATTCAAATATTGAAAATGTCAGAATATAGATGTATTTATTCAAACGGAAAATGCTTACCGCCAGCAAATCAAATATACTTAAAAATTAGCAAAAAAAAAATGAAAAAATTAGACTCTTTTATAACTCCAAAGCACGTATATACTATAATGAACAAGAATAGACGTGGTATAGCTTCTGAAGTATTAAAAATGTATGGTATAGATATCAATAATATTAATAATTCCCTCAATGGGTCAGAAATAAGTTCCTTTCAGTGTTATTTTAAGAGTGATGAGAAAAAGCGCTCCTTTAAGAGTGATACAATTTTTAGACTTATAATTTCTGAAAAAAAATTGGATTAAACCTATGACGAGACAATATTCCAATCGCCGACACTTCAAATTAAAACCTGGCGAATGGACAAATATATTTCCTGCAAAACTATGGAAGCAAACAAAAACTTCTTGTGCATTCACGTTTAAAAATGCAGCAGTGTTTCCAAGTTATAATGGCAACTGTTTTGTACGATTTTAAGCAATTTGTAAGGAATGCAAAGCAAAATTAACAGGCAAAATAATGAAAAAACCAAATGATGGACAAGATGTAATATTTGACTGTACCTTGATTAATTTTGACAATCAAATTAATCATATTAAAAAAAAGCAATTGAAAGGTTCTCTTCGACAGAAAATAGCTGGCCATTTAATAGATGCGAAGAAATAAGCGACGATTTGGCGTAGTAAAGAAGCAAACAAAATCATGGAATTTGGTGACAAAAATCCACCAATTTTATTTTCGGTACATGTCTTACGTAAAGCCAAGCAAAACGAATTGGATAATCGGTTAGGAATCAGTGATTGTGATCCAATTCGAAATTTGCAAATATACAAATATGTTAAAAGGCCCGGATCAATACACGGAATAGGCTTAGATCCATTTTATGTAATGTATTAGTCTACAGAACAATTACCAATGTATAAAATAATTAATCGTTCAAAAAATGCATATTTTACTATGGTTGCTACAGGTAGCACAGCAAAAAAATTGTCAATACCTGATGAAACAAAATCTTCTTACCTGTTCTTGTATCAATGCATAATTGTTCTGGAAGGTAAACGGGGATCCCAGTTTTTCAAATGATCTCCACAAAGCAAGATGCAGCTCTTTTAACATATTTTTTACTCGAAATTTGAAGAGCAGGTGCTGCAGTAACGATAACGGATTTTAGTTGAGCGACATTAGTCGCTTTAGCGCGCGCATTTGCCGATTGTGCGGATCTAAAGCATTATTTAGAACGCTGTTATGACGTCGTCGTAAAAAATAAAGAATCAACTCTACCGGGCTTATGTTTAAGACTGGACATCAGCCACGTCATTAAAATTATAAGCAATTGGGAGTGTTTGCGACACTTACCAAACAAAGTGCGACAATTTTATTTGAGGTGCATTGCTCAAGCATATAAAATGCAATCTATGGACGAATTAACTTCTTTTCTGACATCTATATTAGCTGTAGCTTTAAATGAAGATGTTGGCCATGCCGATAGCACTTCAGTTCCAGTTGAAACATGTTTACAATTTGCCAATAATTGTATTACAAGTGTGCATCTTAATGATTATAATGCTACAGATATAGTACCATTAGATGACATCATAAATTTCAATGAAACTCCATTGTCTTGGCAGGAACAGAGCAATAGCTTATACGCAAAAGCAAACGAGTTGGCAACACAATCAAAAGATGGAACTATAGTTAATGCATTTTACAATTCTGCAGCTGCAATAAAAATAAAAATTTTAATTCAAAATTTACCGTTGTGGACAGGTGTAATGCGTCCTTATTTTAAAACTGACACAGAAGTACCAACATCTTCTTCAGTTGAATCAATTTTCGCTGAATATAAAACGCAACTTTTTAAAGGCTACTTACCGATGAGAATTGACAAATTTGTTGCTAAACTTCTCGATTATCTGGTTAAAAGATTGCAATTAGATTACACAGCAAACGCTTTTTCTTCAAGTGGACCAGATTGCAAATCAAAACAAACAAATAAATATACACAAATCCGATCCAAATTCTAAATTAGATGTTGAATTGGAACAGAAATTATTTGAAAATAATAACTCCTGCCACAATATAACATCAATTTTTAATATTGAAGTAACAGACAATTCTGCTACAAGTAAAGCAAATTCTACCGATGAGTCATACAACTACAGTGTTAAAGCTCATTCAAAATCAAATTCAATATCAGATTCAGTATCCTCAAATGAGACATGTCCACTGAATTTGTAAGAAAATTGGATGGGATTGGCGAAACATCCCAAAAAATCTGGCCACGTTAAAAAGGAAACTTATTTAGACAAATGCCCTGAATGGGACAGCATCGAGTCGCATAACACAGTGTGTATTGAAATAATAAAAAATGGAAGTATATGTCAATCCGTTAAATTAAAAAAAGAAACTATAATGGTGCGCAATACGTGCGCTTTTGATGCTCTCCTCCATTGCACGCTGCACATAATAGGAATGAGTTCGGAATATAAACAAATTGTGCGAAACATAAAAGATTGCAACTTCTTGCAATTGGCAATAAAAATTATAAACAGAGGAAAAATCACAAAGAATGAGTATGTCGAAAGAGCTTCTTTCCTCGCTAGCTTGTCACTGTTCCAACAAAAAAATTATACCAGACGATTCCAATCCTTAGATGCAATGTGCAATGCTGCCCATGTAGCCGAGTATACATACGCATTACTGCCTAGTCTAAAAAGACAAAAAATATGTCTTTCATGATACTATACGAATGAAAGAAAGTTTACAGCTATATTAATGTAAACATACTTTTAACAAAAGGATTGGGGTATATTCAAGATACAATCAACGACACATATGATACCAAACAAACATGCCCAAAATGCCAAAATCAATGTAAAATAAATGAAGAATACGGGCGGCATGTAATAATAGATACAAGCGTTTTAATTGATCCAAACTATATAAAAAGTATTGGATTAGAAACAAAACTGTACAATTTAGACGGCATTACCAAAAACGTAACAGTGGGCAATACAAAATACATTCTACGCGGAATTGTCAATTATATGAATAATGCAGCCCATTATACCGCCATTATACGCGACTACATCGTGGTACAAATATGATAATTTAAAGTCAAAAAGACAACAAGTCTCGTCTCACGACACAATCACGCTACACGTACTATTGTACGCGCAATTGTAAACAAATACAAAAACTGGATCGTACGTATACATGAAAAACGTAACGTAATAAAACGATACGTTAAAAAAAAAACGTAATAAGTATGTCCCAATCGTAACAAAAAAAAACTAAATAAAAAAACAAAAACCATTAAAAATATAAATCAAAAAAGAAAAAAATATAAAAAAACAAAAAACAAAAATCAAAGACAAAATAAAAAAGAACCACAATCTCGTCACGTTCACGTCGTTGGTTCTGGGATACGCTAAGAACGAGAAAAAGGTGTGATATATCCGAAATTACAACAATAGCCAAAATTAAATACCAGTCAAAAATATAAAAAATAACACGAATCGAAAAAACTACACAAAAATTGCTTGTACACAAAAAAACACGAAATATATGTTTTAGACGACAAAAATTCTAAAAATCGGCCATCGTCTTCCTCATAATTCCGTATATTTGCCTTTGTCGGATAGGAATTTTTTATAAACAATTAATAATGTTGGCGCTCAGAAATCTTCGGACGGCGTTTCAATACGTTGTGAACTACAAGGGAAATATTTTTTGAAGCATAGAACTGTCGACTTTCGACAAGCAACTCATCTATATTTTGTGTACATCCCTTTTTCGGAGGATAACAACTATTTATAAATGATTAATAATGTTAACAGTCAGAACTCTTCGGAAGGCGCTTTTATATATTGAGAACTGTAGGAAAAATATTTTTTCCTACACAGAACTCTTTGAAAAATATCAGCATCTCACTCATATATGCGGAAGATCGGTTTTTACGAAAGTTATTAATTTTTTGTTGATTAACTAATATCGGAATCGACCGGAACTCTTCGGAAAACGCTTTAATATGTTGAGAACGGTAGGAAAAATATTTTTTCTTACACAGAACTCTTTGAAAAAGACCAGCATTTAACTCATATATGCGGAAAATCGGCTTTTTTGGAAGTTATTAATTTTTTGTTGATTAACTAATATCGGAATCAACCGGAACTCTTCGGAAAACGCTTTAATATGTTGAGAACTGTAGGAAAAATATTTTTTTGTTCACGGAACTCTATTATGTAGTATTATAAAATATATAGTTTTTAATAATTTTTTTTTAGAAATTAAATAAACAATGTTAAACGCTAGAACTCTTTCTAGAACTCATCTAGAAATAATCTATAAATCTTTTAAAATCCTATAAGAATTGGGTCTGGAAAATGACGCAAGACAAACTGAGATGCTGCGTGAACTTAGCATCTCACTTTGTCCTATCCGTTTTTTTCGCTTTAAAGGGCAGAACTATTTGTTTTATCTATCAGGAACTGTAAAACTATTGAAAATAAACCCAGAACTGTCAATGTTTAGTGATTTTCCACCAAATGATATGCCAGCTTCACACACACCGATGCTTGACCTCTGCAACTGCTGCGAACTGATTCCTCGTGATGATCTAAAAACATTTTGTGCTAATACGTGTATATCACTGATAGATCAGGTCAATATACGTTATCGAAAAGACGAAACATATATATATATATATATATATATATATATGTAACGTTACGCCCCTCCACTGTACCGCCGTACTAGACCGACTAACCGTCCGACGTACATCCAAGGACTTTGATTCTGTCCTGATTCTGGGGAAATTTTTCAAACTGAGAAGTCGCTATCTTTCTACATATTTACAGTTTATGATTAATGTAACGACCAATAAGCTCTAGTCGTTTCATTAATCATAAACTGCGAGTATGTAGAAAGTGGTGACTTCTCAGTTTGGAAAATTTCCCCATGGACAGAATCAAAGTCCTTGGTGTAGCCCTGAGCCGAGCACGTGCGTGCGCTCGACTAACCGTAACGCGACCACGTGCTACCACGCGCGACCGGCGCGCTACGCGCCGCATTCGGTAAACGTTCCCACTTTGGCCGGCCCGACCGCGCTGATTGGTGCGTTCAGCCGCGCGGAACCGTATATAAGTCGGCAGTGGACAGCCAGAAACAGATCTCTACGACCATCCGATCTCACCGGATCCTTTCCAGCGCCGGGCATACTCTGCGCTCCCAGCTCGGGCATACTCAAGCACCTCCTTGAGAACAACTATCCCAGCTTCCGCCACCGTACTACGGGCCACTCGTCGTTCCCGAAGCCAGGTATGCTCGGCCAATCCAATCCGCTCCGCCGTACGATGGGCATACTCGTCGTTCCCGAGGCCGGGTATGCTTGGCCAATCCGATCCGTCCGCTCTGCACATCCACGGGCATTCTCGGGGACCGATTCCGCCGACACCGTTCCTATGTCCGGCACACCGTACCTCACGGGGTATTAACCCCGCAAGATGAGGCCAATCAGGCCGCCACCGTCGTCGACACTTGCGCAGCGCGGAACCGTCCGCCGCGCCGCGAACCGTCGATACCGCGACCGCACTCGGTCACCGCACGGGCCAATCACAGCCCGTTTTACGGTCCTCGGAGTTCGCCGCCGCATGGCAACTCCGAGTATTAACTTCGCACGTCAAACACGTATTCCGAATCCGTCCGAATCCGTTGAATTTCTGTTAGGTATCTGAATCCGTTCTTCCGTGTAAATACTAATTGGCATAGTAAACTATATTTTGTTCGGCTCGACCAGTCATCGTTCATTTTCTGTGCGCGGGTCCGATCATTGTTCAACCAAGCATTCCGATTATTAATTCCGAGCGCATAAACGCATGATCCGAGTCCGTCCGTTAACGCTTTAGTTATCCGAATCCGTTCTTTCGTCTCAACATTAAGTTGCGTAGTAAAATTATATTTTGTTCAGCCCGACCAATCGTTGTACAGTGCGTTGCATTGATGCCTGGATTTTAAGAACCACGTTTCTTTCTTAGTTATTTTTACGTTCATGACCAAATGCTGCTGTCAACGATCACCGCAGCATTCAGTCATGAACATAAAAATAATCAAGAAAGAAACGTGGTCCCTAAAATCGGTACCCCAGGCATCAATGCAACGCACTGTACATTTGCTTTGCGCGGGTCCGATCATTGCTCCACCGAGCACTCCAGTGTACTATTAACCTTTGTATATTCAAATAGACAGTTGACAAATATATTTTACGTTCGTATTTTTGTACTCACAACACGGAGTTCTCATTATTACCGCAAACCCTGGCATACGGCAAGCACATCCGAGCAACCGGTCACGATATTCCAACGCACCGAAAGATATATCGAGTACTCCGGCCGCACCGGATATGTACCAGCGTTACATATATATATATATATATATATATATATATATATATATATATATACATATATATATATGGGGCATTCTCCGTCAAAAAGGCCACCCCTGCTGCCCATTTCAATTTTTGAGATAAAATGTTCGAAAAGGGCTTAAAATTTTCGTTGAAATGTCTATTTTTCGATGCCGTTTGGCCCTTTGGAAAATTCAAAATGGCGGACCTAATATCACGGCTAGAATGAAAAAAGCCTTTGAAAAAATACATAATAACATGAATAAATATGCAAGATATGACGTAGCAGAGGTCTAATCCTTATGTGTAAGTGTGTGAGTGTGTGTGAGTGTGTGTGTGGGGGGAGGTGGGGGGAGGGGGGATACGCGCGCTCATACGCGTGCGTGTATAAATGAATCACGTAAAAATTCTTGCTCAACATGGTCTGGCTATCAAAACATTTGCATACAAAATTTCGAGTCATTTCATTATCCTTGTCCTGAAAAAGTAAGTCACAAAAAACCTATGGTACAGAAAATATTGTTCTTTAAAAAACATTTTTTCCACAGAATAATAGTAAGATTACTTAAAATTACTTTGAAACTTATACTATACTTATATTCCTCTTTTTGAGATAGTTGATCTATATTAGTCACTTTAACTCTTATGTTTGAAATGCTTGATTTACGCGAATCCCTTAGCCTCTCACATTCGGGATGCTTGATTTACGTGAGTCCCCTTGCCTCTCACATTCGGAGTGCTTGATTCACGTGAGTCCCCTTGCCTCTCACATTCGGGGTGCTTGATTTACGTGAGTCCCCTTGTCTCTCACATTCGAGGTGCTTGATTTAAGTGAGTCCCCTTGCCTCTCACATTTGGGGTGCTTAATTTACGTGAGTCCCCTTGCCTCTCACATTCGAGGTGCTTGATTTAAGTGAGTCCCCTTGCTTCTCACATTTGGGGTGCTTGATTTACGTGAGTTCCCTTGCCTCTCACGTGTGTACGTGTGTGCGTGTATGTGTATGTGTGTCTGTATATGTAGATAGATGTTTCATGAAATATTTTTTTATTTTTATCCTATATTTCTTACTTTTGTTCTCATAACTGCCATAGTATTCCATTTGTATCATTGGAATACCTTTTGATTAGTACTTTATTCTCGTCCACAACTATAAACCCATGATTTTTAAGAATTTGCGGTACAGGCGATGCAGTTTCAAATCTCTTCTTAAGTTTTCTTTTTACCTTTTCATGATCAGTTTTTTTTAAATAAAAAATCTTTATGTTCTTGAAATGTTTATTAGCCCAATTAAAAAGAACTTGAGATGTTAGTATTGCATCCTGTGGTTTAGCAACAAGACTTGCTTTATATGCCTCTCTTTTGAAAGTAGCACCAATGCCATCATAAGCACTTTTACCGTGAGCAGTCGCACTGTAATGCCATTCTGCTTGAATATTGAAATCATGTTTATGATGCACTAAGTTAGCAATCTGAAATTTATTTTTAAAATGCTGTTTCGCCCCATCCGTCATGCATAATACTCTTTTAAGATTTTTGACATTTTTTAAAATCTCTGGAATTAATAATGTTTGTACAGTGTAAACGGCAGCGGTATCGTGTATCAAACTCTCTAAATAAAAATACATTACTCTTGTGCTTCAATTCAGAATTTTCTTTATAATAGTAAATAACAGGAAACACAGTACACTGATCATTGTTGAAGTGAAATGCTTGTGAGGCATTTTGACAAACATATGAATAGTTTTCAGAAAAATCAAACATGACAATTACTTCATCTTCACAAAGATTCTCTTTTTTTTCTGAAATGAAAAGCATTTGTTGTTTGGCGATAAATGAATGAGATTTCAGAATTTGTAATTTGTTGCATAACTCGTTTATGAACTCATCAACTTTTAACTGTTGCGTTAATAGAGTTGATCTGATCGATCCATAAAGAATATTGAACATGGGAAATGCATGAATCGTCCAATAGTTTAGAAAGCTTTGTAGAAAGCTCGGTAGTACCTGGGCGTTGATCACATTTATCAAGATAGCAATCAGGATTCGATTCCTTACATACAATTTCATTCAAACAATCTTTATAATTGGAAAGTGGCTTGTCTATATTTTCTGTTAGTTTCCGTACATCAATTGCATCAATCATTAACTTGACATTTTCATGGATTGTGCAAACACAAACGGAATGTGTTCTAGAAGCCCCAGGGAGTATGCAATTTCTAGGTCTAAGTTTAGCAAATGTACTAAAGCTAACATCACATTTTGGGTGGGATTCTTTAAATAAGGCATGCAGTTCTTTTAAATTTAATAGTAAAAAACGTTTTTGCACTATTATCTGTTTATTATTATTTATTAAGGAAATGGCATTTTTCATTCCAGGCATTATCCTGCTGTTTATATCACTATTATAAAACTCATTTACTTTTTCAACAGTAGTTTGCGGTAAAACTTTCCCAACTCTTTTAGTAGTATCAGCTAATACGCCATGATTGAATTTCAATTCCTTAGATTTTTTTGCTAAATATCGTGATGCACCAAATTCTTTTACTATTTTTCTCACACTCCAAGACGACGGAGCTATAGTGAGAATTCGCACCCTTAAAGGATCATTGTGTTTCAAGGTGGAAAATTTTTGTTTAAGACCATCAAGCATTTCTTCCAGTTCAATTTCTCTAGGTGATCGAATGCTATCTTCATTATAAGAAATCTCTGAATTATCAATATCCATTGTTAATGAGCTTCCATCACATTCCATATTTGTGACACAATCATTAGATTCATCTAAAGACATATCAATCCTACTTTTTTTCTTACATGCACAACAAATTTTAGAATTAGTCGGTATCTCAGGAAATTTGTCCCGAATGAATTTTGGTATCACTCGTAAATCTTTACCACAATGTCCTTTTTCACCAAGTTTCTTGAATGGATTCATACATCTATCTGTACGAGATATAGCCGACATTTTTTATTTTGGATGTGGTACAGGTAAGAGATAATTGGAATAATTGTAGAAAAAGTAAAAGTCGATAAAGAAGAGACAAAAACGTGAGTTGAATATTCTATTTAACATAAAAAAACTTATTGATTGACTGAATTGCAAACTATAATTAATTAACTCGATAAATTCTGTGACTAATAAATGTATTGTGATGAGGTTCTCTAATCCAAAACAAGACGAGAAAATTTGAAAAATGAAAAAATATTGCTGTGTCTTTTATTCCATATGTGTAGTTTTTTATGTACGAGATATAAGCACTGCCACATCCATCTAGCGGCGATACCGCGTACTACTCGCAGGTGTACGACTTTAAAGATAGATCTTTTGGGTTCATGCAGTGAATATGTCGTCAATATATTCAATTGACTTGTTCGCTATCGACTGTCAATCTTGTGTATTTTAATCAAGATGCTGCTGCATTTTTACGTGATGTTTGCTAACACTATTTGCAATAAAAAAACTGCTTGGCGCTTGTTAACAGTCTGTCATCAATATGTTCGACATTTGCTTTCTGTTAACCACTCTGTCATATATTTTACCAAGATTATTGCATATTAACAAAAGTGTGCTACCATAATTGACTATAACAAAATATGTTTTCTGTTTCCGGTTTTTCTACTAACTAATCTGTTGCCAACATTTGCAATTGTAAAAAATGTTATGAGGGATAATATAAGTTTCAAAGTAATTTTAAGTAATCTTACTATTATTCTGTGGAGAAAATGTTTTTTAAAGAACAATATTTTCTGTACCGTAGGTTTTTTGTGACGTACTTTTTCAGGACAAGGATAATGAAATGATTCGAAATTTTGTATGCAAATGTCTTGATAGACAGACCATGTTGAGCAAGGATTTTTACGTGATTCATTTATACACGCACGCGTATGAGAGCGCGTATCCCCCCTCCCCCCACCACCCCCCCCCACACACACACTCACACACACTCACACACTTACACATACGGATTAGACCTCTGCTACGTCATATCTTGCACATTTATTCACGTTATTATGTATTTTTTCAAAGGCTTTTTTCATTCTAGCCGTGATATTAGGTCTGCCATTTTGAATTTTCCAAAAGGCCAAACGGCATCGAAAAATAGATATTTCAACGAAAATTTTAAGCCCTTTTCGAACATTTTATCTCAAAAATTGAAATGGGCAGCAGGGGTGGCCTTTTTAACGGAGAATGCCCCATATATATATGCACAGCATATTATTTATATAAATATGAAGTTATAATTTTTTACTGATTTTTACATATGCTCTTAAAACATTTTGTAAACAAATTTAAAAATCAAAAACAATTAAAAAATAAATAGTTTAAAAGTTAAATAATAAACAAACACATAACATTACACATAAAAAATAAGTAAATAAATAAATATTAAAAAAAAAAATAAATAAATATTAAACAAACATAAAAAATGCTTACTAAAATAATTTTCTCAATTAAATAATTCATAAAAAATAAATATTTAAACAATATTAAATAAACGTTTAAGAACGTTTTTAAGAAATCATTACTTTAAGTGAATATATAACAAAAAAAATATTAAATGAATATTAAATTAATGTTAAATTAATGTTTTTATTTTATTTGAACTTGCCTTCAATAAAATACCTGTCGTCACAAACACTCCGTGGTTGACACTATATTGTTTTGCTTATTTATTATTACCAGTGAATAAGGAGAACAACTTATAAAGTATATTTTCTTATTGAAAAATAATAACAATTTTACTTTTTTAAAATAATACTTATTTGATACATTAAAGATTTCCAATCCGCTTTATTTTAATTAAATTTGGAGTAATTATTTAGTTAATCTGAGTATCAAATATTCCTTTGGAGTATTTCAGAGATGATACCAATCAAAACTGAGGTTACAGAGGCTATCTGTCAAAACACTATTAATACTACGATACACTGATGCAGTTCGTGATCGTTGACGCAAGCATCAGATCATGAACATAAAAATAACTAAGAAAAAAACACGATGCCTAAAATCGAACCCAAGGCATCAATGCAACGCACTGTACATCCAAGGACTTTAATTCTGTTCATGGAGAAATTTTCCAAACTGAGAAGTCACCACTTTCTACATACTCGCAGTTCATGTTTAATGAAACGACTAGAGCTTATTGGTCGTTACGTTAATCATGAACTGTAAATATGTAGAAAGATAGCGACTTCTCAGTTTGGAAAATTTCCCCATGGACAGAATCAAAGTCCTTGGGTGTACACCCAGTGACTTTGAGGCTGCGCTCATGAAACGCGGAATCGCGGAACTGCGGAATTGCTGAACGTTCGCGATTGGTTGGAGTTTTACTCCGCCAATTCCGCAATTTTCTTTCCGTAAGTCGTTGCGCACAGTTGCGCATGTAATGAATGTACGAAAATTTATACAAGCAACAGTAGTATTACACAACTTTATTATTAAAAATGAAGAGAAATTTGAAAAGAAAACATATTCGCATTGGTTCAGAAAATACGCATAAAAGTTTTTGTGGAGTTTGCACTATGGCAGTTTGCCAAAATCGAAGTAATAAGAACTCAATTTCAATAAGAGAAACGTATTCAACATACTTTCAAGGTCGTGGAGCCTTGTCATATCAATGAAAGAAAACGACTGAGAATGATTTTTGATTATTTTGTCACTATGTTAAAATATAGTACAGTATAAAAGGTATAATTTGTTTATATATAGGAATAAATGGATAATGTTAATTAAGTTCCTAGTAAATACAAGAAAGATGCTGTTAGGACTGCAACATTACGCCTCTCCACCGTGCCGCCATTCAAGACCGACCAACCGTCGGACGCACCACAGCCGAGCACGTGCATCTTGCGTAAGACCCACGCGCGTACGATCGGCTTACCGCGTGCTACCGCGCGCGACCGACGCGCTACGCGCCGCGTTCCGAAAGCGCTCCCACTCTAGCCGGCCCGTCCGCGCGCGCTGATTGGTGCGTCCAGCCGCGCGGAACGGTATATAAGCCGGCAGTGGGCAACGTACGAGAGATACTTCCGAACACCTGCTCTCCTCGGATCATCTTCAACGCTGGGCATACTCGGCGCCTCCTAGCTCGGGGATTCTCGAGCACCTCCTCGGGAACGGGCATTCTCGTTCCAACCTTCCCGCGACGGGTATAACCGTCGTCACCGAGGCCGGGTATGCTCGGCCACTCCGATCCGCTCCGCCGCGCGATGGGCATACTCGTCGCGCGGCCAATCAAGATCGTTCCGCCGGACGACGGGCATTCTCGTACGTCCGGCGGCTCCGACCAGACCGTTCCGAGTGTCCCCGGGAATTCTCGGGGACCGTCCGCGCCGACACCGCTCCCGTGTCCGCTTACCGTACCTCCCGGGGTGCTAGCCCCGCGAGATGAGGCCGAATCGGCTGACACCGTCGACAAAACTCGCGCAGCGCGAAACTGTCCGTCGCGCCGCGAGCCGTCGAATCCGAGACCGTAACCGGTCCACCGCCCGGGCCAATCACGGCCCGAAAACGGCATTAGACTTCGCGGCCGCGCGACCACTCTAAATACGGATACCGTACGCTTAGAGCGTAAGCCGAATCCGTCCGTATATCGCATGACTCATCCGAGTCCGTACACTTCCATAACCGCGAGTCCGTTCTTGTATAGCACGTTCCGCCGCGAGTTATGTATATATATATGTTGTTGAACCGAGCAACCCCGATTGCTACCTCCGAGCGCCTAGCGCATAGTATGTGTCCGCCCGTTTTACTTAGTTACTCAAGTCCGTTCTCAAATATTCAGTAACACCGCGAAGTATATATTCTAGTCCGCGGAACCGCTGATTGGTTAACCGAGCAACCCCGATTGCTCCGAGCGCATAGCGCAAAGAATGTGTCCGTCCGTTTACTTCGCTACTTGAAGCCGTTCCTCCTTTGTACCTAGATATTAAGTACGCCGCGAATACCTTGTGACCGTTCTCTTAGTTTCACGCGGGCCGACGACCGCGCAATCAAGCACTCCAGTGCCGTAATACCATTCGTGGAGCTCAGTATTATCCGATAACGGCATCGGAACTGTATGATTATTTTTGTATTAGACCAACGTCTCAAAATATATTTACACTATATCGTTTTCACTAACAAACCACGGCGTTATCATTTGACACGAACCCGGACAATCCGGCGAGCACATCCGAGCATTCGATCCTGACTCCATTCCCAGCAACCAACCGACACCGAGAAACTACCAGCGTTACAGGACTATTAAGACTTTTAAGATATTTTGTCCTATTGTTATTTTACATTAAAGTTAAACAGTTTTTTTGTTTATTTACAAATATATTCTATATGGTATTCAGATTTATGTATTTTTTAATTGCGATTATTTATTACAGAAAACGGTAATTCAGATTCAAAGCGGGCGAACTATATAATATAAATTCAAAATAACAGAACAATAATACCACAATTTATTCAACATATTAGTATTATACACAAAAAATAAAAATTAACGTATCTAAATCTACTTACAAAACGCACTGTTCTTTGTATTAATTTTTAGTAATATTACTAAAAAGAAACCTATTTTAGTTGATTGATATAGCAATTTTATATTCAAGAGATGTCTACTAGCTTCTGTTCTTCTAGGACCATTGAAAGGAATTTAATCTCCAGCTTGGTTCGTTATCTATAAGGCAATTTTTGCAATCCTTCGCCCAATGTTATTAAAAAAGAACTCGCTGTATCTGGTTGCGCAATGGGCTCTTATAACGCTGCGATAAGACTTTTGTGAAACTCGTCGTCGTTTTGGCTGGAATTTGACTTTCTTTCTGAAATTATATTGAGAACATGACATCAAACATGAAACAAAAATAATAAAAAATGAATAAAACATACAAGTCAAACTTACTTTTGTTAAAGTTACTGCTAGTTGTACTTTTGCTACTAATTGACTGCGACGAGGTAGATGAGTTGGATCCAGCACTGTTCATTGGTGCAAGCACTAACATTGACGATTCATCACTAGTATTCCAATCATCATTAATACTTGTACTTGGCAGACTGCTGCACGTCCTAAAATTGAAGACAGACTATTACATAACCCTGATTACGTCTAGTGTGCACCCATAAATATAAAATTTGTGACGTGACACTCCGTAGCGCCGTCCCGGAAAGCGATAAGGCCGTGGAGGGTACCCTGGGTTGCGTCTTTCTCTCCCCGGGAGGGAGAAGGGGAAACAAATGCCCCGTTTTAAAGTGCCGCACCTTACCGCTCTTAATTTTCGCGTAATCTTTTTATGTGTAATATGGGTAATTATCGAGAGCGCAAGGGTGTGAGAACGTTAGCGTAAGCCCGAGAGGATGGGAGCATTAACTTTGTCATCAAGGCAGCCGTCCGGAGGAAGACATCGACTAAGGAAGCCGAGGAAGCGGCCGGAGGCGCGACGGCACCGATTCCGCGTCGTAAAGCTAAGTCGTGGTTTTGACTACATTTTCCCGTTTATCCTTCCAAACGCTTCGAATGCTAAAGTCGTCCTTGGTTTCAGCAACGTTTACCGAAGTAGCCGCCCAAAATCGAGCCAGCGGACTGCAGGCCGCTGAGCCGTCTTCCCGGACAAATGTCGACAAAGACCCAGCCAGCTTGTGACCACACGAGGGAACGGTACCTAAATTGGGACGGCGACAATAGGAAGATTTCGAGATCTTAGCCCGCCGGCCCGCCGAGACGAGCGGCGCGCCCTGTGACAGCGTGGCAAGAACGCGGAGAAGCGAGGGAGAGCGAGACGTTAGACTCGCGAATACCAAAGCATTAGAAGAGGACGAACTACCGATTGCCTAATGACAGCCAATTACTGCTGGGAGCGCAAAGGACGCAGAATGGGACAGTGAGCCTATCACCGGCGAAAATTGGCGGAAAAAGGAATCATGATATCACGCGAAAATTTGGGCCTGACGAGCCGGAAAGCGCGAATCGGCTCGTCATTGTCGTGCGTACCGTCACGGAGAGAGGTTTTGCCCAGAGGAAGTTTCGCAAAAGACGACCACCTGCCGAAATTTTGTAAGCCGCCGCTCCGGTAACCGTAGTTTTAAAAAGCTGGGTGAGGGTCAATCTCCGTTGTCGCGAGCAATTGGTACCGCATACCGTAAATGAGATTCCGCGATTCCGAATTACCGTCGCAGTAGCGAAGCTTCTAGAGAGATCGACCGCAGCCCGGATTCCGTCGTAAATCCCTCTCGGGGATACGCGCGCGCTGACAGTCACTCGTACCGTTTAGAATTAAGAAAAATTTCTGTATTATACCGCGTTTGAATGGTGAGAGATTTCCGTGTCGTATCGAGTTAATTTTCCGGGAGAATCTTTATACCGGACTGGACCTAAACTTGCTCGTGATCGCGTCGACAGGGGTCTCAGACCAATTACGAGAAGTCGCATAAGTAGCTCGGTGAGTGGTATTTTCGCGGTCCGATCTCCGCGAGACTCGAGCCGATCGGTCTCTGCGGGAGTCGTCCCTTATGAAATTACCGCAAGCACACCGCCTACCGGAATACCAAAAATTTAATTGTCGTGTTGGTGAATCGTCAATCGCGCTCCGTTGTGAGGAGTCTTATGTCTATGCGAAAACCATGTAAAATTGTAAGTTATTCGGGTGCGAGATAATTATTGTCCGTACCGCGTGCGTGTGCGTTACGAATGCTAATGTGTCGCGAATTTCGTATTTTGTCCGCCGTAAAACATTGTCCGTCTCCGTCGCTTTCTCTCACCTTTTAACATTTCCGATCGCGTGAATTACACTCCCGGCGATATTGCACGCTGCCCTTCGTCTCTATTTTTTTCTCCAAATTGTTACTATTTCTTCCGCCTATTGTTCGTTGTAAAATTATCGACCGTGTGTTTCTCACTGTAAAGTATTGTCACATGAACCGCATCGGTCATCGTACACTGTTAGAAATGTTCGTAAAATTCCATCAAATTTAAGTTACTAAAGTAACTTATTTTTCCGAAATTAGGATGCTAAAAACAAAATTTTGTAACATTTAATACAAATTTACTAAATTTCTCTTAAAATTCCGAAAATACTCTATCTCAGAGTTACAAATGGTTTCTTAAAATTACTAAATGGTAAATAGAAGTTTAATAGCGTTTTCGATTGGGATGCACTGGCTGCACTCAGTGTCAGGCGCGTGTTCGATTGGCAGTGCCAATGCGCACTTGGCTAGTGTCATGTGGTCGTTTGAACGTACGACACTCGCATAGTGCGCACTCAGTGCGCGCTAAGTGGCACAAGATATTTTGACCGTGCCAGTTCAGTGCACTGGATGCATGCAAGCATCAGTGCATTATTGTAAGCAATAACAAAGTTTCAAATTTGAAAAAATGAGCAATCCGGATTTGGATCTTTTTAATATTTTAAAGACATTTTTGGAATCTTCTTCTAGTTCAAGCAAAAAAGAAGAAATATTTGCAATCTTCCGAACTAGAAGAATGATTCCAAAAACTGTAAATTATGTAGCATGTGTGAAAAAATGGATAATGACACCGTAAGTGTTATATTTTTTATACAAGTACATCGATTTTATACCTTTTTTAAAATATAATTAATTACTTGATGTAATAAAATAGCATTTTTTAAATAATTATATACTATTTAATTACATATAGTAAAAATCATTACTTACTGAGCACAAGATTACTTTTTCGAGGTTACTTTTTTCTTTTTCGCGTGATCTGTTATAATTAACTCAACTTGACACTTGCACTGAAAATTTGGGCGTATTCTTTTGCATTTGCACTATTCAGTGCAACTCATGGAACTTGTCCAATATTGGCGTTAACTGAGTGCGCACTGGTGCGCACTAACTTTTCCCAATCGAAAACGCTATAAGATATCGTAACTGGATGAAGTTGCGCAGTGTACTCTGCGCAGCTTTTTTCCCGCATACAACTCAGCGATTGACAGGAAGACATATTCCTTTGTAATCTCACAGCAGTGAGAAATAACGTGGCCAGAAGTGGCAGTGAATGATACAATATGCAGCAGTGTACAGAAACAAGTGTCATTATTTAGAATTTTACTGCGTCCAAAAAAAGAACACAATATTTTATTGTAACCTTTAACAACTAGAATAAAAGCAACTCGATAAGTAATTTCTCGCGCATGGACTCAACACGTGAGAGCATTTTGTTACCTAGGTAATTATATGTCCAGTAAATTTGATCTGAACTTTTATCTAATATTGATTTAATATAAACTAATACCAAATGTATAATAGGTCTTTTTTATAATTAACTTTTAGTTACCGTAGAAGATTCTAACCTAAAAGATGCACTTTGACAAAATATTTTATTTTATTAGTTGAAGCTGAATACTACATATAATTACCAACTAACAAAATGCAATAAGATTGCTGTTATTTTTTGCCAACAATTGTGTAGCAACTTATTTCGTATTTGCCGCATCTCCTTTGACATATTTGTTATTTCGATAAACTTGAGACAAGAAATCGTGAGACAGCATTATGCCTGTTGAGTTGCACTCATGTGAATTTTAATTCTAACAACGAGTAAATGGCAGCAGGTCAGCATCAATTTATGCTTGTTAAGAAATTACGGTTATGTTGTTAACAATATAACGTATCAGTATCACTGACCGTTTTAAAATTATTATTTATAATATGGACTATTTCAATTTCTCTATTATAAGAGTTTTAAAGTAAATACGTTTTCTCAGAAAATTAAAAATCCAAAAACATTTTGACGGTTTTATTTTAGTCTGTTTTCAGATTAATTTTAAGTAATTTAATGTACTAAGAATTGCAAAACTGAAAAAGAAAAAAACAATTTTTTATATAGCAAAAGTGTTTAGTTCTTTTAATTTCTAAGTTTCTTATTAATGTGAATACGTATTACCTCATTTATAGGATTATCGCTGTACGACCTAAATGCCAAGTGCGATGTTATAATTGAACAAAAAATTATTATAAACGTCTCAAACATTCTTCAAGCAATATTAATAACATTTTTATGTTATTACATTTTTGGATATGCCTATCCGCAAGAACTAACAAAAACCTTGGAATTCATACAAAGGTATACATACTCGTACATTAGATATACATATTCAAAGTAAAATACGCGTAAAATTAACATACCTCCAGTACTATATGTTTATTCTAAACATATTACTTATTAATGTAAATTACTTTTTAAACTCGAAAAGTGATTGTTTTAAAATATAAAATCGCACAATAAATATTAGCATTAAGGTGTAGTTATAACAAGGCTTTCCGATTGTATTGTCTTACCAATTACTTTTATTTAGGAACTTCTCCAAAATTAACCCTAATGGAAATGAAAAACAGCCAACAAACAAGAGGGAAACAAGTGCTAAGCGACGCCGCATCGCCTCTTGCGACATATCAGTCATCAAATTATCTACGGCAATTGAAAATTTTGTTTCATTTTAAATAAAAATGAAAATGTGATATTATGGTTATTACAAAAAGATATATAAATATTATGATTATTATAAAGCCTTGCGCACTATAGGTGAATAAGAATTAATTAGGAATAAGAATTAAAATATATATAAAGAAATATAAGAGACATATAAAAAAACATTTTTATCGGTTTATTAATTTTAATATATATAGTTTATAATTATATATCTTATATTCTATATACGAGTATAGATATACTACATGGGCTGAAAAGTCCCGAGATTTTTAATGAAAACAAGCGTTTTTTGGACAAAGTTATATTTATTTTTCAACATAGTTGCCTTCAAGTACGATACACTTGGTATAGCAATTTTATAACATTTCGATGCCCTTTTTGTAGTACGAAACGTCCAAGCCTTCAAAATACGCTTCGGTTTCCGCGATAACTTCCTCATTCGATGTGAATTTCTTTCCCTGGAGCCACCGCTTGAGGTTTGGGAACAGATAATAGTCGCTGGGGGCCAAGTCTGGAGAATACGGCAGATGAGCAACCAATTCGAAGCGTAATTGGTCCAATTTGGCCATCGCTTTCAAGGACGTGTGTGACGGTGCGTCATTGTGATGGTACAGAACTTTTTTCTTTGCCATATGGGGCCGTTTTTTCTTTATTTCGTCGTTCAGTTTGTCCAATAACGCTGCATAATACTCTCCTGTAGCTGTTCTTTCCTTTTGTAGGTAATCGATGAAAATTATGCCATGCGCATCCCAAACAAACGGAGGCCAAAACCTTCCCGGCCGAGCGTTGGTCTTTTGGCCGCTTTGGTCGGCTTTCGTGGCTTTTCAGCCACTCTGCAGACTGCCTATTGGACTCAGGCGTATGATAATGGAATAAAATTGATCCACGTTTCATCTATTGTCACAAAACATCAAAAAAAGTCCTCTCGATTACGCTGCAGCAACGACAAACCAGCCGTTAAATCATCAACGCGTTGCTGTTTTTGGTCGACGTTCAGCAAACGTGGCACCCATCGCGCTTTTTCATATTCAAAACATCATGCAAAATGTATCCCACCCGTTCTTTTGAGATGCCAACGGCCTCAGCTAACTCGCGCAACTTCACTTTACGATCATTCAAAACGATTCGATGCACTTCCTTTCCGGATTCGTAGCCTCTTTTGATCTTCCAGAACGAGGTGCGTCTTCGGTGCTTGTACGACCCATTTTAAATTCAATAAACCATAGATAAACTGTTGTTCTCGAAGGAGCAGATGTGGGATAACATTTCTTTAACCATTTCATTGATAGTTCAAGAGTTTTTCCCATCAAAAAACAATGTTTGATCAATATGCGATATTCCTGTTTTTCCTTTTTTTTTTACGAAGGCTAAGGTAGTGACACTTAAACAACTGTAGCTTGTAAACGAATAAACGAAATGTCATGAAACTTCATACATAAAGATGAAGTGACAGATGAATCTCTCAAAATAAATCATGTTCATTTTCTAGTAGCGCCACCTACTGAAAAATTCCGGGACTTTTCAGCCCATGTAATATAGAATATAAGATATATCATTATAAACTACATATATATTAAAATTAATAAACCGATATAAATTTTTTTATTGAATTGAAATTTTCAGTTACAAATACTGAAAATACCTAAACTAAAAAAATTTAGTAATGTATGTCTGAAGTTGAATTTAGTCATTGTTACTGAAAATTACTAAAGTGTAACAAAAATTTCAGGTACGTGTGACTGAAGCTTTATACAGTTGTTATTTCTAAAATTTTCAATTTTGTATAGTAAATTTGAGATACGGTAACTGCATAAAGCTTCAGTCACACGTACCTGAAAATTTCCACAAAAATTTCTAACAGTGTAGGAAATATATTGTCATTAATTATCCAACTTAAGTTTAACGTTGTGATTGCGTTTCCCTCCCTCTTCGGCCCTGTAAAATTAAGAACCGCGCCCGTCTGCCATATGCTGAGTGAACCGCGGGCAGCGGTATTGCGTCGTGCTTTCGACTTTTGAGATTTCGATTGGTGCAAAGAATCGCGCCTGGCGCCTATTTAAGAAATGCAGTTTAATTATTGCCGCTTTCCATTCCAAAACCAATTGTACGCACTCTCCTGCGTTTGGCGAACGTAGGAAAAGTACGTTACAAATTTGACGCCCAACGTGGGGCCACGCCAAATCAAAATTATATTGCCGAAGGGAATAAAACGCAATTCAATAATTATTGCCTGTTTGTCGTGAAAAATTTTGTGTTAACCCATTTCTTATCCCGCAGCTGTGTCTGTTACCGAGTGTGCAATAGTTGAAATTTTGGAAAAGTGTGTAACATCCGTCATCCGTAAGCAATGAGACTTTTCTCGTTATAATAATTATCGCTGTCGTGTCGGGGGTAACTGGGATTTGTGTGCCACCGTATAGCTAGCTACCGCGCGAGACAAGGATGCGAATAGAGCACAGCGCACGAGACAGAGACGCGAATAGAGTGCTGCGCGTGAGACCAGGACGCGAATAGGGTACCGCGCGTTAGATAAGAACGTGAATAGAGCACCGCGCGTTAGACAAGGACGCGGATACAACTCGGCACGCGCTCCGAGACTAACGCTGCTTGCGCGTTTGCAGCGTTCGGGATCTTTTTGAAATTGCCACGCGAATTTGTCACGCGGAATTAGACGAAGTATTTATGGTAAAAACACCTCTGCGAGCGATTCATCATTGTATTCGAGCCTGTCCCGTACCGTCCCGCTTTATGGTGAATAGAGTGGAAAAGCCGGAGTAATTGAAAAATCATCGTTAACTCCGAGCGAGAAATATATAGTCGTGTATTTCCCATACCGCCCCTTCTGTCATTGAGCTTGAACGCTCAAATAATTATTTGACTTCTCGCATACCGCGTTTCGAAAATATTTGGACCTTGAGTCGTAGCTTTGGCTGTTTAGTTCCCTATTATACAATTATATATCCTCACATTCCTGTGTATCTAGAACTACGAATTAACTTCAATAAACTATAACAAAAAACCAAGTTAAATTACAATTAATACAATAATTATGTCTAAAATACGATTAAGTTATTAGTTCAGGACTCTCGAAATTTAAAACAATTAGTAATTATTAATGTAATAATAATTAACTTACGATTTTCTTAAACTTAAACATGTCGAAGTTACGATATGCTCTTATTGTACAAGATTGACATAAGATTGACGATGTCATTGCGAGCTTGCTTGCCGACAAATCCGGGTGTAACACCTCGATGTCGATAGTAACCGGATATGGCAGATTCCTCTCGAGAACGATTATAATGAAAAACACTTTGAAAAATTTCGTGAGGGCAAAGAGAAGGTGCTGAGGGTCATTTGGCAATGCATCTTGCTTCCTCGAAGCAATCCTGTTCTCGTAGGTTAGGTCAGTCGACGTTCTCTTCATCTAAAACTGAAACGCGATAATCATACTGCGGTGTTTGCATAACACATGCAGAGCGAGCAATTTTACAATACCAGGATCAGCTACTATCAGCCACAGCACATGTTCTGTCGGTTCCGCCGCGCGACACTCATATATACATACACAACATACACAGCGTTGAAGAATGCGCAACTGTGCGCAACGACTTACGGACAAAAAATTGCGGAATCGACGGAGTGAAGCCCCAACCAATTACGAACGTTCCGCAGCTCCGCATCCCATGTGAACGCAGCCTGATTCTATCCATGGGAAACTTTTCTAAACTGAGAAGTCGCTATCTTTCTACACACTTACAGTTCATGATTAACGTAATAACCAATAAGCTCTAGTCGTTACATTAATCATGAACTGCAAGTATGTAGAAAAATAGCGACTTCTAAATTTGGAAAATTTTCCCATGAACAGAATCAAAGTCGCTGGGTGTGTTCATGTGATTACACGGTCTCAAGTTTAAAAAGAATGAGGAAGTATGTACTAGAGCTCTATATTATAAGAGTAGCGCAATCCTTTTATTTTTAGCTATGCCGACTTTAATCGCCATGATGGATCTAATAATCTCTCATCCAATAAGCGTGCAGTAATTTTAGTTTCCACAATTTTTCAGCCAATCAGCATTAGATCCAACAGGGCGGCGTTTGGACTACTCTTATAATATAGAGCTCTAGTATGTACAATTAGGAGCTAAAAAGTTGCAACACATTTTCTTCGATGGTTTTTGGAATGTAGACTTGCTCATCGAACGGCGAACGTAATTAATTCTTACCTGTAGATCTAACCAATTACGTTTGCCGATCAATGAGCAAGTCTACATTCCAAAAATCATCGAAAAAAAGTGTTGCAATCTTTTAGCTCCTAAGCGGCGTTCAGATTCCCTACCCGGGAGCACTCAGACACCTAAAAAGCGTTCACATTCCTTCAGAGTACCTCTACCAAAGAGATTATACTAGAGAGGGGAAAAGCCAGCCACAAATGCGTAAGCTAATAGAAAGAGACAGGAAACGAGATGATCACCATCCTTATTCAATCGCGCATGCGTTGTTGATTTTCGCAGTCAAGTAGGGAGGATTTGAAACAAAGTACATACACCATACTTCCCCACTCAGCACCACTCAGCTCAATGCGCGCGCACAACATTATACAAGGATAGTGGGGATCATCTCATTTTCTTTCTCTTATTATTAGCTAAACGCTTCCACTTACAGGAGCCATATGCATATTACACACCTTGGCCTCTACCGAATATCAGGGGCCTTATTCTTAAAACTATGCGATATATATTGTGGACGATAATTTTCGCATGATAAATATCACATGGTACTGCTGATTTCTATTCTCGAAATAAAATGAAATTTATGAATCGATAATTTTCGTATGCAATTTTCTTACAGCGTTGCCAAGTTTAAGATGAACACTTGCATCAATTAGAATTCTGCTATAGATGGAACTATAACCTTAATTATGTTATTGTTGATGTAACATAAATTAGTTATTGAGGGTCACATTAGATAAAGGGTCACATATAGTTAAATTAATACATTACAGAAATTAATATATTGCAAAAATTAAAGATAAATGCCAAGAGGTCCGGATACGTTACCACAGAGCAAAAAGAAGTACTTGTGGATTTTATGAAAAAAAAACCCGAGTTAAAATTGGGAAAATTTTCTGCAACATTTACCCTAAAAAAAGCGCAAAAAATGTATATGAGACTCGCTGAAGAATTACATAAAATACCTAACGGAACTGTGAAAGATTGGAAACAATGGAGAAAAGTATGTAAAAAAATGTTTTGACTCAGAAAAATATAATTTTTTAATGTTTATTTAATTATACCCAGATAGCAAATTGCATTATTTCTGTAGCGAACAAAAATTCGCCACATGCGCGCGCGCACGAGCCGCGGGCGCCAGCGTGGGCGCGAGCGCCGGCGGTAGTTCAGGCGCTGCCGCTAGGCGGCTGCTTTCTCGGGAGTCAAATGCATTCATCGAGTGCATATAACACGCGACTGCAACCTGTCAATCACGCATCCTCCGATTGAGACTGAGCTCCTTTCTGGGCCCTTCGATCACGAGAATCGTTACTTGAAGTGCGCTCCTTTCCGGGCCCTCTACCTTGGTGTAACCAGAGGTGCGCTCCTTTCCGGGCCCCTCTATCTTTTAGTCAAAGAGCTTCGCAGCACGTCAAACTGCCTTGTCGACGTTTTCGACGGGACCGTCCCGGTCCATACTCGCATCCGGATTGTCCGGGCTGCATCTGCCCCGACAATTGCTAGGGGATTTTGATACTCGATCAGGGTGTCGCGTTCCTGGAAGCTACGGGAGATCGAGCTACACTTGAACGACGGCCCTCGGCGCCGGTTTACCGCAGTCCGCACGAGGAATCAGGAGACCCAGACGTCGCCATCCGCTTCGACTACATCCGGCGACACCCAGACGTCGCTTACGTCTACCACAGGCACTCCGTCGAGGCTCAGGAGTGTTACCGTTGTCCTAGTCGCTCCATCGCCTCATTCTCCGCATCCTAGTACGCCAGGGCGTTCCCTCTACATAGAGAAATGCGAGAAGAGAAAGAAGAAAGAATACAAATTTATCCGCAATCTATTCGGCAACTGACCGACTTTTTTAGGCGCCTCCGGGCGCCGCCTGAGTCAAAATCCAAAGATAATATTGATCACACACTTACGCAATTACACTTGTATCAAGAAGTAATTTTATTAAAGAACACGTTGAACATAGAGCGTGCGTTTATTTGTGGAACCTTCTGACACAATAAGCTAACCCACAATTTCCCTTCTAGAAATATACTGAAAGTAATAAATTAGCGAGTGATTTGAATAATGTATTACTTATTTTGTATATTAAAAGTACTAACAGTACTTTTAAATGTCTTAAAATAAGTAATATATTGTTTAAATTATTCGTCAATTTATTACTGACAGTATTATACTTTTATAAGAATTGTCGTCATTTGATGTTATTTTGACATCAAAACTAGGATCAATAACGATAATTTACTAAGTATATATACAATTAGTATAAAAATTGTAGTGATAACGAATGAGTTTTTTATTTACAGACTTGGCAAGATCTTTGTTCCAAAACGAAAGAAAAACAAAGTGAAATATTTAAATATACAAAAGCAACATGTAGAGGCCCTTTTTTGTCAGCTTCGGAACAATTAATTCCTACAGAACAACAAGTTTTGGATACAATGAATCCAACAGCTATCAGTGGCCATGAAAATATTTCAAAAACGGAAACATCATTTGTACGTACTTCCATTTTTTATCTAATTATTATTTTTATTTTAATAGTATAAGAAATTTAAATTATATATTTAATTATATATTTAATCACTTTGTATATAATAAATAACGAATAAAAGGAATATATATAAAATATTTAAATGTTAGTTTAATCATTGTTATATTAAATGATATAGCTAAACAAATATAAAACATATATTTTTAGCACTTTCTTCACTTCCTTCCTTTTTCCTTTTACTTTCTTTCTTTCTTTCCTTTTTATTGTCTATATGACTGTGTTCGCATTGCTGCATCGATGATAGTATTTCTTAAATTTCGTATACGATATTTGGTATCGTATGGTCTGATCCACGATGTCAAATATGCGATATGTATCCCATACGAGTTACTTATAAAAATTCGAGAATACAAATTTTCCGCCAAGTGTGATATTCTAGTGATATCTGTGAAATATCGTATACGATATTTTTCGAGAATAGACCCCCAGGTGGGCCGTTCACATTGTCACTCTGTCTATCCCGGGAGAGTGGAAAAATCACATGGGTCCTTGAGCCGATTGAAACGTGTGGGTGACGTAAACGTGCGTTCCTATGTACCGCTATGAAAATTTATATATAATTGTGATAAAGCTCGTATATTTAAAACAAATTTGAAATACCAAAATAAGATTAATTTAATCCTTAAACATACCGATCCTGTAAAATACGGAAATATATTTTTGGGTCTGGGAGACTTTTTCAACTTTGAAAAACTATAACTTTGATTACAATCAATATTTTTTACGATTTTTTTTTAAACAAAAGTTCAAAATCTCAGGAATGTGACTGCATAATCGGAATTGCCAAAAAATAATTTATTGTGAAGTTATAAAAGAAAAATCATTAAGCAAAAATGAGAAATTGGTCAAAAATCCACTCTTCCTTCAAAAAATCATATCTTCGCAACAAAAAACGTTTAAGGACTTTCAATTACGACATTTTAAAGCTAAAGAGTCACACTTTCAAAATAAAATTTGGCAAAATCATTCCTTTTAAAAAATATAATTATGTAACATGGAGAATATGAGGTATTTTTAGGCATCTAAAAATCCACTAAAAAAAATATCTTTGCAACAAAAAATTTTGAAGAACTTTACAATACGGCATTTTAAAGCTAAAGATTTATACTTAAAAAAAAATTATATCATTGTCATTTTTATTAAAAAATGTACTTATGTAACAAGGCAAATATGAGGTATTTTTGATTAAATCGTGTCTAAAATTGAAAATTGATGTGTTTCATGATATATTTCGGAAAAACTCTTTTCTAAAGCATTTTATAGTATTCCAACCTTAGACAGAGTATATGCGAGTAACATCTGCAAATCGACCTGTTCGAATGTATTTTGTCCAGTTCTTTTATGTAAAATACTCACAAAAAAGTTTCACTTACACACTATATGGGTTGCATTGATCCTAACAAAACTTTGCTGCCGTGCCATTCGAATTTTAGTTGACCAAAAGTTGATCAATCATATCAATCGAAAGAGGAGATTTCAAACTTCGTTTACGTCTTGGTCCGAACCTCCTATCTCGTTTCGTCTTTACATAGCGAGCGTTCAAAGCTTCATATGGGGTCTCTCAGACCCACTTATGTATTTAAGGGTTAAAATATCATAGTAAATGAAAATTAAAATGTATAATATAATAAAGAAAAATTTTAATGACAAAGTAAAGGTCTAACGTTTTGTTCATTATTTTATTTATCTAATTAATCTAATAAATATTATCTTTCATCTCATTAATGTAGGGTTTCTTGGTCTGCAGTCTCACAAATCCGTTGTATAAATATTTATATTTGAGATTAGTACGTTAAAGATTTTTAGTATTATCAAATATTTTCTGATACTAATAAAATATACATTTAAAAGATAATGTGCGCAACATGTATCTTCATCTTATTTGTTAAAATAAGAATTTATTTTCATCATTTAAATTGATTTGTCATATTCTACTAGCATTTAATTTTCATCTACTTTAGTTATACTGATAAAAATATTCATAGTAAAATATTTATGTATTATCTTTATCATTTATCTTTATTTACTCAGTAAACCAACACATTACTATTACATAACTAAGGGAGCACATGAAAAGAACAATGTTATATATCACTGTTATGTGGATGAGATGTAAATATTATATAAATTTGATAGCACTCTGAAAGAGCAAAATTATATTTCTTTGTTACATAACTGAGAGTGCACATAAAAAGAACAATGTTATATATCACTGTTATGTGGGTGAGATGTAAACATTATATAAATTAGAGAGCACTCTAAAAGAACAAAATTATATTTTTTTGTTATGTATATAACTCATAACATAATGTAAAAATGTAATCTTGTAAAATATATGCAAACGATGAAAAAACTTTTGCTTAATTTTTTGCTAAAAGATATGCTTAAGTTAACAAGAGAATTAAACATCTTTTGTGACTCTCCATATGAGTTTAATGATATTAAAATTATGCAGCTATGTGTTGAGTGTTTTTCGATAAATAATGTTGGGACTGAAAATCTGTAGTTCATATATAGATTTTTAGTATACAAAGAAAAATGTATGTGGTATTTATGACTATAATTGCATAGTTGGAAAATTATGGTTAAGAAAACTATTTTTATAGTTATTGTTAGTACTAACAACCTTATATGTATAGTTGTGTCAATTGTGAAAATATTTTACTATAAATTATAATAATCACTACTATTAATATAGTAAAATATCAAGATATGTATGAAAATTAAAATAACTATTTTGTAACGTCGGTAGTTTCTCGGTGTAGTAGGTTACGGGATTGGAGTCAGGATCGGTTGCTCGGATATGCTCGCCGGATGTCCGGGTTCGTGTCAAATGATAACGCCGTGGTTTGGTAGTGGAAACGAAATAGTTTAAATATATTTTGAGACGTTGGTTTAATACAACATAATCATACAGTCCCGACATCGTTATCGGATAATACTGAACTCCACGAATAGTGTTACGGCACTGGAGTGCTTAATGGTGCGGTTGTCGGTCCGCGTGAAACTAAGAGAACGGTCACAATGTTTTCGCGACGTGCTTAATATCTAGGTACAAAGAAGGAACGGTTTAAAGTCACTAGGGGGAAACGGACGGACACATGCTATGCGTTATGCGCTCGGAGGTAGCAATTGGAGTTGCTCGGTGAAACAATCTTTGGTTTCGCGGACAACGTATATATAACTCGCGGCGGAACGTGCTATACAAGAACGGACTCGCGGTTATGGAAACGGACGGACTCTGAGTCGTGCGATATACGGACGGATTCGTCTTACGCTCTAAGCGTACGGTATCCGTATTTAGAGTGGTCGCGCGGCGGCGAACTCTAATGCCGTGTTCGGGTCGTGATCGGCCCGTACGGTTGACCGGTTACGGTCTCGGATTCGACGGCTCACGGCGCGACGGACAATTTCGCGCTGCGCGAGGGTTGTCGACGGTGTCGGCCGATTCGGCCTCATCTCGCGGGGTTAGCCCCCGGGAGGTACGGTAAGCGGACACAGGAGCGGTGTCAGCGCGGACGGTCCCCGAGAATTCCCGGGGACACTCGGAACGGTCTGGTCGGAGTGGCCGGACGACGAGAATGCCCGTCGCCCGGTTGAACGGAATGGATAGCCGTACGGTAAGAATTCCCGCCGCACGGTGTAACGGATGCGGATTGGACCTGGCTAGACGCACGAGAATGCCCATCGTCCTGCTGAACGGTCTCGATTGGCCGCGCGACGAGAATGCCCGTCGCACGGCTCCGCGGATTGGATCGTCCGCGCGACGAGTATGCCCGTCGCGCGGCGGAGCGGATTGGAGTGGCCAAGCATACCCGGCCTCGGGGACGACGGTTATACCCGTCGCAGGAAGGTTGGAACAAGAATGCCCGTTCCCGAGGAGGTGCTCGAGAATCCCCGAGCTAGAAGGCGCCGAGTATGCCCAGCGCTGGAGATGATCCGAGGAGATCAGGTGTTCGGAAGGATCTCTCTTCGGCTGCCCACTGCTTATATACCGTACCGCGCGGCTGGACGCACCAATCAGCTCGCGCGGTCGAGCCGGCCGGAGTGGGAACGCTTGCCGAACGCGGCACGTAGCGCGCCGGTAGCATGCGGTGGTCTTACGTACGGGCGTGGGTCTTACGTAAGACGCACGTGCTCGGCTGCGGTACGTCCGACGGTTGGTCGGTCTTGAGTGGCGGCACGGTGGAGGGGCGTAATGTTACAATTTTTATATCGTTAACCCAACTATGAAGCTGAATCTGGCAGCCAGACCTAGCAGCCAGAAGACGGTCGCCAGGGGCGAATAGGGTGCTGAGTATCTCCGGAATTAAATGCACATACATCGTACGCAAACGCGTAGAGACATGAAAAGAATCACAGATACTCTATAAGTAGAGTACAAGACAATGGCAAGGTGCTCTTCCCGGGGACGGCACCCATTTTTCATTAAAAAAATAAAAATTAATTATAAACAACTTAGCAGCCACGACGTACGCATACGCACAGGGACATGAAAAAAATTAGAGACACTCTCCAAGGAGAGTACAAAACGGTGGCAAGGTGCTCTTCCCGGGGACGGAACCCATTTTTCATTAAAAAAATAAAAATTAATTATAAACAACTTAGCAGCCACGACGTACGCATACGCACAGTGACATGAAAAAAATCAGAGACACTCTCCAAGGAGAGTACAAAACGGTAGCAAGGTGCTATTCTCGGGGACGGCATTCATTGTATTAAAAAAATAGAAATTATTTATAACAATTTTGCAACCACGACATACGCATACGCACAGGGACATGACAAAAAATCAGAGACACTCTCCAAGGAGAGTACAAAACGGTGGCAAGGTGCTATTCCCGGGGACGGCAGTTATTTTTCATTAAAAAAATAAAAATTATTTTTAAACAATTTTGCAACCACGACGTACGCATACGCACAGGGACATGAAAAAAATCAGAGACACTCTCCAAGGAGAGTATAAAAAGGTGGCAAGGGGCTATTCCCGGGGACGGCACTCATTTTTTATTAAAAAAATAAAAATTATTTTTAAACAATTTTGCAACCACGACGTACGCATACGCACAGGGACATGAAAAAAATTAGAGACACTCTCCAAGGAGAGTACAAAACGGTGGCAAGGTGATATTCCCGGGGACGGCATTCATTTTTTATTAAAAAAATAAAAATTATTTTTAAACAATTTTGCAAACACGACGTACGCATACGCACAGGGACATGAAAAAAATCAAAGACACTCTCCAAGGAGAGTACAAAACGGTGGCAAGGTGCTATTCCCGGGGACGGCATTCATTTTTCATTAAAAAAATAAAAATTATTTTTAAACAATTTTGCAACCACGACGTACGCATACGCACAGGGACATGAAAAAAATTAGAGACACTCTCCAAGGAGAGTACAAAACGGTGGCAAGGTGCTCTTCCCGGGGACGGCACCCATTTTTCATTAAAAAAATAAAAATTAATTATAAACAACTTAGCAGCCACGACGTACGCATACGCACAGAGACATGAAAAAAATCAGAGACACTCTCCAAGGAGAGTACAAAACGATGGCAAGGTGCTCTTCCCGGGGACGGCACTCATTTTTCATTAAAAAAATAAAAATTATTTTTAAACAATTTTGCAACCACGACATACGCATACGCACAGGGACATGAAAAAAATCAGAGACACACTCCAAGGAGAGTACAAAACGGTGGCAAGGTGCTATTCTCGAGGACGGCATTCATTTTTTATTAAAAAAATAAAAATTATTTTTAAACAAATTTGCAACCACGACGTACTCATACGCACAGGGACATGAAAAAAATCAGAGACAGTCTCCAAGGAGAGTACAAAACGGTGGTAAGGTGCTTTTCCCGGGGACGGCACTTATTTTTCATTAAAAAAATAAAAATTATTTTTAAACAATTTTGCAACCACGACGTACGCATACGCACAGGGACATGAAAAAAATTAGAGACACTCTCCAAGGAGAGTACAAAACGGTGGCAAGGTGCTCTTCCCGGGGACGGCACCCATTTTTCATTAAAAAAATAAAAATTAATTATAAACAACTTAGCAGCCACGACGTACGCATACGCACAGAGACATGAAAAAAATCAGAGACACTCTCCAAGGAGAGTACAAAACGATGGCAAGGTGCTCTTCCCGGGGACGGCACTCATTTTTCATTAAAAAAATAAAAATTATTTTTAAACAATTTTGCAACCACGACATACGCATACGCACAGGGACATGAAAAAAATCAGAGACACACTCCAAGGAGAGTACAAAACGGTGGCAAGGTGCTATTCTCGAGGACGGCATTCATTTTTTATTAAAAAAATAAAAATTATTTTTAAACAATTTTGCAACCACGACGTACGCATACGCACAGGGACACGAAAAAAATCAGAGACAGTCTCCAAGGAGAGTACAAAACGGTGGCAAGGTGCTTTTCCCGGGGACGGCACTTATTTTTCATTAAAAAAATAAAAATTATTTTTAAACAATTTTGCAACCACGACATACGCGTACGCACAAGGACATGAAAAAAATCAGAGACACTCTCCAAGGAGAGTACAAAACGGTGGCAAGGTGCTATTTCCGGGGACGGCATTCATTTTTTATTATAAAAATAAAAATTACTAATAAACAATTTAGCAACTAAGTCATACGCATACGCACAGGGACTTGAAAAAAATCACAGATACTCTCTAAGTAGAGTACAAAACGGTACGATACGATGGCAATGTGATTTGCCAGGGGACGGTTCTCATTGTTCATTACAAAAGTAAAATTTATTTTTAAACAGTTTTGAATCTACAACGTAGTTATACGAACTATTTTATATAATTCGATGTGAATAATGTTAAAATTAGTGATTATCATTAATATTATTAATTATTTTATTAAACATATAATTAATTCAGGACTCTTAAAATTTAAAACAGTTAATGATTGGAAATTAGGATAATGAGAGTCAATCCGAGCAGTGCGCATTTCTATTAATATGTATTGTACAAATTATTAATTCTTCTTTTAATTTCAAATGGTGACATCTTCAGGGTGTCAATAAAAATAGAAGATTCTTAGCCGTTATCAGTCACGGAAAACCAGAAGTGGTCGAGTCACCGACGGTTTGCCAACTGAAATATATAGGAATAATATAAAAATTGTATTATTATTTTATTACAAATGAATATTAATACGAATTATATCAATAATATTATTTGTAATAATATTGCAATACAATATTATTACAAATAAATGTTAATGATATTGTATTTAATATTTTATAAATAAATGTTACATAATCTAAACAAATAATTTACCATTTCATTTTTCCTGCTGTAGCGGTTGCTACAGATTGTTGATGCTGCTGCTGCCGTTGTTGTTGCACTTGTTGCAACTGCTGTGGTTGTTATTATTAGACAAAGTTTTTTTTGTAGACATAGTGTGATTTCAGTATATATATTTCGCATAAACACGGTGTCTTTTGTGAGCATAGTGTTTTCAGTATACATATTTCTCATAAACACGGTGTCTTTTGTAGACATAGTGTTTTCAGTATACATATTTCTCATAAACACGGTGTCTTTTGTAGACATAGTGTTTTCAGTATACATATTTCTCATAAACACGGTGTCTTTTGTAGACATAGTGTTTTCAGTATACATATTTCTCATAAACACGGTGTCTTTTGTAGACATAGTGTTTTCAGTATACATATTTCTCATAAACACGGTGTCCTTTGTAGACATAGTGTATTCTTCCCTTTTATTTATATTATTCTTCATCAAATTTATATTTTCATATTTATTTATTTTTTTTGTCTAGTTTGTGGCTGTGGCTTATCATTTTGTACTATTAAATGCAAAGATGCTGTAAATTCAAATATATTTATAAAATGAAATGGAGCACTTTCCGATTGTTTCAAATATTTTAAAACAGAGTTATCAATTATTGTTAATTGTTGCTCGTTATTCGATAAAATTAAATGTCGAAATTTTGTTGTTTTATTTTCCGTACGTTTGTCAGAAACTGAGTTTGCTAAATAGCTTGCTATGCCTTTACGTGCCACATTCATATCGTCTTCGGTAAATTGTGTGTAGGAACCGGAAGCAATTATGTATGCCCATGTGCATACATGCACTCCACAATTTCCTCCTACATCATTATTTTTTATTTGCGAAGGAACGTCTCGTGGAATGTGTAGTGTCCATTCATTCCACGAGGTAATTCCTAGGTGTACCTGTATAAAATTGCAAATTCCATTTAGTATCTTTTCATAGGGACTTCCATGTAATGAATCTAGGTATACCATGATTTGCTGTGAATGGACTATCACCAGAAGTGTCCAATGAGCTGCAAAATGAATTGGTATGAACCACACGCGGTAGTCCCATACTGCGTTTCGTCTTGCCCACTTATTATACCCGATGCTGACGAACCCTTGCGTTAATATATTCTGGCAAAAATGAGTATCGAAACAGTGGCATATTTTTATTTTTTGCGATGCTCGGTAAAAGACTAAAAAACGCATTAATGATAGTATCATCCAGATATTGTTCTGCGGATTGATATGGCATCAGCGTTCTGAAATTTTGAGCTTCAATGATATACCCGTTGATATCTTTTCTTAGGTCGGGAAACCCATCAGGATATCTTATATCTGTACGAAATAAAAACTTGTCTGCTGCTGTTTCAGTTACATGATATCTTGATTTTTCGATATATTCTAGAGAATCATTATTTTTACAAGCTGTTGTAATCTCTTGATGTTGTTGAATCGTGTTACTGTAATCTTTAATAAATTTTGAATATTTTAAAAATTTGTTCGGCTTTGATTTCTTCCACGTCTCGACAGGATTATCTTCATCATCACTGATCGTTTTTCGTTCTTTACAACGCGTAGTTTTCAAAGAAAACTGTCGCTCCTGTAATCGCGCTTCAATTATATTAAAATTTTCTTTTATAAATTGAGGTGCAGGAATGCGCGTTTCCCCCTCTAGTATCTGATGTTTTAAAATTTTAAAATAATTTTCGACAGGAGCATTGCTGTCTCGAGTTAAATAGAATTGTGCAATACCCGTGGCAGACCACAAAGGGAAATATGGCATTAACAAATTTGTGACGTAATCAAAAAACTCTTTTGAAAAAAATGGATTCAATTTTGAACTGAGTTTATTATTTTCTCGTTCACTTTTCTCAATGTTTTGAAATGCCCGATAATACAGCGAAGATTTCCTATCGAAAGAAGACGTTTCAGCTTGTTCTTGTAGCGGTGAATATGTATCATTTGAGATATTGTTTACGTCTTCTGTAATTATTTTCACGTATTTTATTACATGATCGAAATCATTTATTTCGTGATCATTTCCGAAGATTTTTACAAATACGCCATACACTTCAGCAGCAGCTGATACACAATTACAGTGTAACATGTTTGCTAATAGCGACGCTGCTATAGAACGCATGCGTTTTTGCTGTTTCCCATCAGGATAACATTTCTTTATTTTTTGTATAACTGTCTTTATAAAATGGGAAGAACATATATGTATAATTGTTACATTTTCTTTCATATGTACATTTTTTTCATATTTTTCATACATATGCTGGATATAACTGTGTAAAGTAATGCCATTAAAAGTTCTGCAGGCCGACTGTATTAATGCCAAACTAAAATCTGTTTCGATTTTTTTTATTCTTTTGGTTGTTATTCTTTTAAAATTATCATTAAAAACATTCAAAAAATGTTTAATTGCAGTAATATCATGCTTTGACGATATAAATTCTGCTATAGGCAACGGTCCGACGTCTGTATTTCCTGGCAACAGCAATACATAGTAATAAATTGTAGTTGCAGTATGAAGAAGCTTAGGCTGTGCAATAATTGAGCCAGTAGAATCCATGTGTAAATGTCGCAATTTATTAGCAACTAAATATTTAATTTGTTTTTCACTAAACAGAATCACTGAAAACGGTATTAATGAAAATTCTTGTATGTAACCGTTTAGTACTTCACCTCGAATCTGTTCTTGCTGTTGATCATATAATTTGATCATAAATGTAACAAAATCTTTATCAAGATCATGTTTTGCTCGATTTTCACTTGATATTTTTTGTAAAATATCTAAACTCGGATACTTGTTCAAATTTCCTGCTTGTAATATTTCTTTGTCAGCCTTAGCAAGCATTTTTAATTTAATCACTATTGCCGACCGCTTTTCTAATTCATCAGCTAACGCTGCTCTGGTTTTGCCACATATGTTACGACGATGTCGTTCTTTTTCATGGGAAACATGCCCACTGACATTAACGTGCACCATTGTGTCAATGTAGGGAATGTCAATTTTTTCTGTGACGAAAAATTTAAATTTTGTGCACGTTGAATGTTTGCATTGCCCTGAAGCTTGAAAGAAAAAATTACTTCTATTCAAATTATTTTTACATTTATGCCATGAGATGGCTAAAACGCAGAGAGGATATTTTTTTTCAAATTCGGTATTAAAAGCGTCTACCCAACCCTTTCGTAAAGGTTCACCGTTACCAACCCAGAATTCTTCCCAAAAATGTTTAGGTAGAATAAAGGAACTTCCGCGTATTGAACATTTCTTCTCTTTCTTCTCTCTACCAATAATTTTTTTTTCAAGAGAGACATTCGGAGATAACCGCTCAGAATATTCCGCGGACACGTTTGATAATGAACTTTCATTAATCACAATATCTTTTACGCAAAGAGAATTGACTACTTAATGTTGAATCATGATCATCTTCAATTATCATTTGTTCATCAGAACGAAGAGATTGATCGTCTGTAACAATTGATGATATATGTTCCTCGATGATGGATTGTGAAAATATTTCAATTGGTGTTTCTTCTTTATTCACATTAATGTGCAGAAAATCAACATCGTTATCATTTTTAGACACATCTGAGGATGTTGCGTTTTTTGTTTCCTCTACATATTGAACAGGTGAATATACATTATGAGTTTTGGTACTCTCAATGATGCTTATAATGCTATTCGTATATTTTCTAAAAATGTCTTTACATTTTCTATGATATTTTTTGACTGTACGCTTATCACCATTACCTATAATGTTACTGCAAACATCCAACCATAAATATTTAGAAGAGTGATGTTGCAAACGCTTAACGAAATTATAACAATTATTATCGTATTTATTATATACTTGTACAATAGCGTCAGAAATAGCATCAATTGTAATCAATTCTCCGTACGTTTTCATTGCTGCTCAAATTTTATATACTGATAATAAAAAAAACAAATGGAAGAAAACTGTTTGAAAAGATCTTGTTTTTGAGACCACCACTGAAAGAAATTTACACAAAGTCTGCCAACGCAATAATATTTAATAATCAGTTTTTTTTAATAATAAATTCACGACGCAGTAATATTTAATAATCGGTTTTTTTAAATAATAAATTAATAACGCAATAACATTTAATAGTCAGCTTTTTTTAATAATAAATTCACGACGAAATAATATTTAATAATCGACTTTTTTTTTAATAATAAATTAAACACGCAATAATATGTAATAATCAACTTTTTTTTAATAATACACTAACCTGATATCGAAAAAGGCCACAATCAAACGTAAATCGACTGGCTCGAAGTCCGCCTTCTGGCCCTCTTCTCTAAATTCACTATTAAATCGCTCTTCTCACCACGTGCACGCACAGAAAGAACAATTTTATAGCGAATATCAATTTTCAATTAATTAGAAAAATGAGTTTTTATGCCCGCTGTTAGAAACAGAGACAGATTGAAAGTAAACAATCGTGTTGTTAGGCGAGAGAACTCCGCTACCCGATCATGGTGAACGTAGCGTTTCTTTAATGCCTTCACTCCGTTGAACGTGCTCCATACTGAATCAGCGTTAAAGCGCGTTTATTTAAACAAAAACAGATTTTTATTGTCATGCTTACGCCTATCTTGATGCTTACTATAGCGTAAAAAAGATTGAAATCTCCTCTTAAAATATCTCATATTCTCCTTGTTGGACAATTATACTTTTTGAAAGGAATAACAGCACCATAATTTTTTTTTAAGTATGAATCTTTAGCTTTAAAACACCGTACTTTAAAAGTCCTTAAAAGTTTTTTGTTGTGGAGATATGATTATTTTAAAGAAAAAGTGGATTTTTGAACAATTTCTCATTTAGGCTTAATGGTTTTAGCATAGAGACTTGATAAAAATCACTAATACTTTCCAAGAAGATTATTACAAAACGACAGAAGGTTAAAAAAATGTGATAATATTTATTTTTGTTTGTTAAAATTTATTTTTTTTTTTTTCTCTATTCATTGAACTCCATTTTTATTAAGAATTATATATAATAATATTTCTGGACCCTCCTCGACCGCCTCGACCTCCACCTCGTCGAAAGTCTCGACGATAGCTTTTTTGGAAGTCTCGATCGAATTGATCGCGACCTCTTGGAGTGCCATTACGTTTGACAAAATGTCGACGGTACCACATGAGGCGGCTTCTGCCGCCTCCTCGACCTCGGCGAACTAAAATATATAAAAATAGTATTAAAATAATATTATTATATTATTACAAATAAATATTAAATACGTTATTGTATTTAATAATTTATTAATAAATATTTTATAATGCCTAACCTAATAACGTACCATTTTGTTGTTGCGTCTGCTCCTGCTGCTGCTCCTGTTGCTGCTCCTGCTGCTGCTCCTGCTGCTGTTGCTGCTGCTGCTGCTGCTTCTGCTGCTGCTGTAGCAGCTGCTGTAGTTGCTGTTGCTGCTGCTGCTGCTGCTTCATGTGTTGCTGCTGCTGCAGCAGCTGTTGCTGCTGTAATTGCAGCAGCTGTTGCAACATTGTTTGTTGTTTTTGCTCATACTCCTTTTGATTTTTTAGAATCTCTTCTAAAATTGTATTTTGTTCTTCCTCCATCTCTATATTTATTTCATCGTCCAAAATCAGTTTTTCGGTGGCTTCTTCAAGATCTTGTGTAGAGAGAAGAAGAGAGAAAAAAATAATTAATTAATTTATGTGTATGTACATTTATTGTATTAATGTTAAATTATATGTTATTAAACTGTTAAAACAGTTTGTAATAATATTTTATTACGAATAATACTTACTCGACATTTTCGGCCCTTACGCCAATATACGCCAATAATAAGTATGAAGTTGTCACCGTTTGAAGTTGCATACTAAGAGCCTTGCCAACTTAATGATACGGTAGCGTCTTGCGCTAGTTGTCACACAAGCTACTAAGAGTGCATTCCACGTAACACTTTCGGAATAATTAAATAATTGTTGTTTATCAATTATTTAAAAAGAATAAGCAACATTCGTAAGTATTAAAGATGCTAAATTATAATGTCGAAAACGCCTCTCGCAGAGTAACGGGGTAATTTGATTTGCTGATTCGATCCGATTGTCAAAAGTTTGTTATTTTTTATGCGTTTTTATTCATCGTGTCAAGAAAGTCCAACGTATCACAAGTAAGAAAACAATAATAAAAAGAAAATAATATGCGTGATGTCAAATATAAAAAGAAATAAAAAATATAATAACGTTTTTTAACCTTAAACACACTGATTCTGTAAAATACGAAAGCACATTTCGGGTTTGGGAGACATTTTTGAGAAACTATAATTTTGATTAAAAACAATATTTTTTTACTTCATATTTGTTATTAGCGTAAAGATAAAAAATGTCGAGTAAGTATTATTCGTAATAAAATATTATTACAAAATGTTTTAACAGTTTAATAACATATAATTTAACATAAATACAATAAATGTTTATACATATAGATTAATTAATTATTCTTTTCTCTCCTTTTCTCTCTCTATAAGATCTTGAAGAAGCCACAGAAAAACTGATTTTGGACGATGAAATAAATATAGAGATGGAGGAAGAAAGAAATAAAATTTTGCAAGAGATTTTAAAAAATCAAAAGCAGTATGAGCAGAGGACGAGGACGAGGAGGCTGCAGAAGCCGCCTCATGTGGTACCGTCGACATTTTGTCAAACGTAATGGCACTCCAAGAGGTCGCGATCAATTCGATCGAGACTTCCAAAAAAGCTATCGTCGAGACTTTCGACGAGGTGGAGGTCGAGGCGGTCGAGGAGGGTCCAGAAATATTATTATATATAATTCTTAATAAAAATGGAGTTCAATGAATAGAGAAAAAAAAAAAATAAATTTTAACAAACAAAAATAAATATTATCACATTTTTTTAACCTTCTGTCGTTTTGTAATAATCTTCTTGGAAAGTATTAGTGATTTTTATCAAGTCTCTATGCTAAAACCATTAAGCCTAAATGAGAAATTGTTCAAAAATCCACTTTTTCTTTAAAATAATCATATCTCCACAACAAAAAACTTTTAAGGACTTTTAAAGTACGGTGTTTTAAAGCTAAAGATTCATACTTAAAAAAAAATTATGGTGCTGTTATTCCTTTCAAAAAGTATAATTGTCCAACAAGGAGAATATGAGATATTTTAAGAGGAGATTTCAATCTTTTTTACGCTATAGTAAGCATCAAGATAGGCGTAAGCATGACAATAAAAATCTGTTTTTGTTTAAATAAACGCGCTTTAACGCTGATTCAGTATGGAGCACGTTCAACGGAGTGAAGGCATTAAAGAAACGCTACGTTCACCATGATCGGGTAGCGGAGTTCTCTCGCCTAACAACACGATTGTTTACTTTCAATCTGTCTCTGTTTCTAACAGCGGGCATAAAAACTCATTTTTCTAATTAATTGAAAATTGATATTCGCTATAAAATTGTTCTTTCTGTGCGTGCACGTGGTGAGAAGAGCGATTTAATAGTGAATTTAGAGAAGAGGGCCAGAAGGCGGACTTCGAGCCAGTCGATTTACGTTTGATTGTGGCCTTTTTCGATATCAGGTTAGTGTATTATTAAAAAAAAGTTGATTATTACATATTATTGCGTGTTTAATTTATTATTTAAAAAAAAGTCGATTATTAAATATTATTTCGTCGTGAATTTATTATTAAAAAAAGCTGACTATTAAATGTTATTGCGTTATTAATTTATTATTTAAAAAAACCGATTATTAAATATTACTGCGTCGTGAATTTATTATTAAAAAAAACTGATTATTAAATATTATTGCGTTGGCAGACTTTGTGTAAATTTCTTTCAGTGGTGGTCTCAAAAACAAGATCTTTTCAAACAGTTTTCTTCCATTTGTTTTTTTTATTATCAGTATATAAAATTTGAGCAGCAATGAAAACGTACGGAGAATTGATTACAATTGATGCTATTTCTGACGCTATTGTACAAGTATATAATAAATACGATAATAATTGTTATAATTTCGTTAAGCGTTTGCAACATCACTCTTCTAAATATTTATGGTTGGATGTTTGCAGTAACATTATAGGTAATGGTGATAAGCTTACAGTCAAAAAATATCATAGAAAATGTAAAGACATTTTTAGAAAATATACGAATAGCATTATAAGCATCATTGAGAGTACCAAAACTCATAATGTATATTCACCTGTTCAATATGTAGAGGAAACAAAAAACGCAACATCCTCAGATGTGTCTAAAAATGATAACGATGTTGATTTTCTGCACATTAATGTGAATAAAGAAGAAACACCAATTGAAATATTTTCACAATATCCGATCATCGAGGAACATATATCATCAATTGTTACAGACGATCAATCTCTTCGTTCTGATGAACAAATGATAATTGAAGATGATCATGATTCAACATTAAGTAGTCAATTCTCTTTGCGTATAAAAGATATTGTGATTAATGAAAGTTCATTATCAAACGTGTCCGCGGAATATTCTGAGCGGTTATCTCCGAATGTCTCTCTTGAAAAAAAAATTATTGGTAGAGAGAAGAAAGAGAAGAAATGTTCAATACGCGGAAGTTCCTTTATTCTACCTAAACATTTTTGGGAAGAATTCTGGGTTGGTAACGGTGAACCTTTACGAAAGGGTTGGGTAGACGCTTTTAATACCGAATTTGAAAAAAAATATCCTCTCTGCGTTTTAGCCATCTCATGGCATAAATGTAAAAATAATTTGAATAGAAGTAATTTTTTCTTTCAAGCTTCAGGGCAATGCAAACATTCAACGTGCACAAAATTTAAATTTTTCGTCACAGAAAAAATTGACATTCCCTACATTGACACAATGGTGCACGTTAATGTCAGTGGGCATGTTTCCCATGAAAAAGAACGACATCGTCGTAACATATGTGGCAAAACCAGAGCAGCGTTAGCTGATGAATTAGAAAAGCGGTCGGCAATAGTGATTAAATTAAAAATGCTTGCTAAGGCTGACAAAGAAATATTACAAGCAGGAAATTTGAACAAGTATCCGAGTTTAGATATTTTACAAAAAATATCAAGTGAAAATCGAGCAAAACATGATCTTGATAAAGATTTTGTTACATTTATGATCAAATTATATGATCAACAGCAAGAACAGATTCGAGGTGAAGTACTAAACGGTTACATACAAGAATTTTCATTAATACCGTTTTCAGTGATTCTGTTTAGTGAAAAACAAATTAAATATTTAGTTGCTAATAAATTGCGACATTTACACATGGATTCTACTGGCTCAATTATTGCACAGCCTAAGCTTCTTCATACTGCAACTACAATTTATTACTATGTATTGCTGTTGCCAGGAAATACAGACGTCGGACCGTTGCCTATAGCAGAATTTATATCGTCAAAGCATGATATTACTGCAATTAAACATTTTTTGAATGTTTTTAATGATAATTTTAAAAGAATAACAACCAAAAGAATAAAAAAAATCGAAACAGATTTTAGTTTGGCATTAATACAGTCGGCCTGCAGAACTTTTAATGGCATTACTTTACACAGTTATATCCAGCATATGTATGAAAAATATGAAAAAAATGTACATATGAAAGAAAATGTAACAATTATACATATATGTTCTTCCCATTTTATAAAGACAGTTATACAAAAAATAAAGAAATGTTATCCTGATGGGAAACAGCAAAAACGCATGCGTTCTATAGCAGCGTCGCTATTAGCAAACATGTTACACTGTAATTGTGTATCAGCTGCTGCTGAAGTGTATGGCGTATTTGTAAAAATCTTCGGAAATGATCACGAAATAAATGATTTCGATCATGTAATAAAATACGTGAAAATAATTACAGAAGACGTAAACAATATCTCAAATGATACATATTCACCGCTACAAGAACAAGCTGAAACGTCTTCTTTCGATAGGAAATCTTCGCTGTATTATCGGGCATTTCAAAACATTGAGAAAAGTGAACGAGAAAATAATAAACTCAGTTCAAAATTGAATCCATTTTTTTCAAAAGAGTTTTTTGATTACGTCACAAATTTGTTAATGCCATATTTCCCTTTGTGGTCTGCCACGGGTATTGCACAATTCTATTTAACTCGAGACAGCAATGCTCCTGTCGAAAATTATTTTAAAATTTTAAAACATCAGATACTAGAGGGGGAAACGCGCATTCCTGCACCTCAATTTATAAAAGAAAATTTTAATATAATTGAAGCGCGATTACAGGAGCGACAGTTTTCTTTGAAAACTACGCGTTGTAAAGAACGAAAAACGATCAGTGATGATGAAGATAATCCTGTCGAGACGTGGAAGAAATCAAAGCCGAACAAATTTTTAAAATATTCAAAATTTATTAAAGATTACAGTAACACGATTCAACAACATCAAGAGATTACAACAGCTTGTAAAAATAATGATTCTCTAGAATATATCGAAAAATCAGGATATCATGTAACTGAAACAGCAGCAGACAAGTTTTTATTTCGTACAGATATAAGATATCCTGATGGGTTTCCCGACCTAAGAAAAGATATCAACGGGTATATCATTGAAGCTCAAAATTTCAGAACGCTGATGCCATATCAATCCGCAGAACAATATCTGGATGATACTATCATTAATGCGTTTTTTAGTCTTTTACCGAGCATCGCAAAAAATAAAAATATGCCACTTTTATGTTTCGATACTCATTTTTGCCAGAATATATTAACGCAAGGGTTCGTCAGCATCGGGTATAATAAGTGGGCAAGATGAAACGCAGTATGGGACTACCCCGTGTGGTTCATACCAATTCATTTTGCAGCTCATTGGACACTTCTGGTGATAGTCCATTCACAGCAAATCATGGTATACCTAGATTCATTACATGGAAGTCCCTATGAAAAGATACTAAATGGAATTTGCAATTTTATGCAGGTACACCTAGGAATTACCTCGTGGAATGAATGGACACTACACATTCCACGAGACGTTCCTTTGCAAATAAAAAATAATGATGTAGGAGGAAATTGTGGAGTGCATGTATGCACATGGGCATACATAATTGCTTCCGGTTCCTACACACAATTTACCGAAGACGATATGAATGTGGCACGTAAAGGCATAGCAAGCTATTTAGCAAACTCAGTTTCTGACAAACGTACGGAAAATAAAACAACAAAATTTCGACATTTAATTTTATCGAATAACGAGCAACAATTAACAATAATTGATAACTCTGTTTTAAAATATTTGAAACAATCGGAAAGTGCTCCATTTCATTTTATAAATATATTTGAATTTACAGCATCTTTGCATTTAATAGTACAAAATGATAAGCCACAGCCACAAACTAGACAAAAAAAATAAATAAATATGAAAATATAAATTTGATGAAGAATAATATAAATAAAAGGGAAGAATACACTATGTCTACAAAGGACACCGTGTTTATGAGAAATATGTATACTGAAAACACTATGTCTACAAAGGACACCGTGTTTATGAGAAATATGTATACTGAAAACACTATGTCTACAAAAGACACCGTGTTTATGAGAAATATGTATACTGAAAACACTATGTCTACAAAAGACACCGTGTTTATGAGAAATATGTATACTGAAAACACTATGTCTACAAAAGACACCGTGTTTATGAGAAATATGTATACTGAAAACACTATGTCTACAAAAGACACCGTGTTTATGAGAAATATGTATACTGAAAACACTATGCTCACAAAAGACACCGTGTTTATGCGAAATATATATACTGAAATCACACTATGTCTACAAAAAAAACTTTGTCTAATAATAACAACCACAGCAGTTGCAACAAGTGCAACAACAACGGCAGCAGCAGCATCAACAATCTGTAGCAACCGCTACAGCAGGAAAAATGAAATGGTAAATTATTTGTTTAGATTATGTAACATTTATTTATAAAATATTAAATACAATATCATTAACATTTATTTGTAATAATATTGTATTGCAATATTATTACAAATAATATTATTGATATAATTCGTATTAATATTCATTTGTAATAAAATAATAATACAATTTTTATATTATTCCTATATATTTCAGTTGGCAAACCGTCGGTGACTCGACCACTTCTGGTTTTCCGTGACTGATAACGGCTAAGAATCTTCTATTTTTATTGACACCCTGAAGATGTCACCATTTGAAATTAAAAGAAGAATTAATAATTTGTACAATACATATTAATAGAAATGCGCACTGCTCGCATTGACTCTCATTATCCTAATTTCCAATCATTAACTGTTTTAAATTTTAAGAGTCCTGAATTAATTATATGTTTAATAAAATAATTAATAATATTAATGATAATCACTAATTTTAACATTATTCACATCGAATTATATAAAATAGTTCGTATAACTACGTTGTAGATTCAAAACTGTTTAAAAATAAATTTTACTTTTGTAATGAACAATGAGAACCGTCCCCTGGCAAATCACATTGCCATCGTATCGTACCGTTTTGTACTCTACTTAGAGAGTATCTGTGATTTTTTTCAAGTCCCTGTGCGTATGCGTATGACTTAGTTGCTAAATTGTTTATTAGTAATTTTTATTTTTATAATAAAAAATGAATGCCGTCCCCGGAAATAGCACCTTGCCACCGTTTTGTACTCTCCTTGGAGAGTGTCTCTGATTTTTTTCATGTCCTTGTGCGTATGCGTATGTCGTGGTTGCAAAATTGTTTAAAAATAATTTTTATTTTTTTAATGAAAAATAAGTGCCGTCCCCGGGAAAAGCACCTTGCCACCGTTTTTTACTCTCCTTGGAGACTGTCTCTGATTTTTTTCATGTCCCTGTGCGTATGCGTACGTCGTGGTTGCAAAATTGTTTAAAAATAATTTTTATTTTTTTAATAAAAAATGAATGACGTCCTCGAGAATAGCACCTTGCCACCGTTTTGTACTCTCCTTGGAGTGTGTCTCTGATTTTTTTCATGTCCCTGTGCGTATGCGTATGTCGTGGTTACAAAATTGTTTAAAAATAATTTTTATTTTTTTAATGAAAAATGGGTGCCATCCCCGGGAAGAGCACCTTGCCACCGTTTTGTACTCTCCTTGGAGAGTGTCTCTAATTTTTTTCATGTCCCTGTGCGTATGCGTACGTCGTGGTTGCAAAATTGTTTAAAAATAATTTTTATTTTTTTAATGAAAAATGAATGCCGTCCCCGGGAATAGCACCTTGCCACCGTTTTGTACTCTCCTTGGAGAGTGTCTTTGATTTTTTTCATGTCCCTGTGCGTATGCGTACGTCGTGTTTGCAAAATTGTTTAAAAATAATTCTTATTTTTTTAATAAAAAATGAATGCCGTCCCCGGGAATAGCACCTTGCCACCGTTTTGTACTCTCCTTGGAGAGTGTCTCTAATTTTTTTCATGTCCCTGTGCGTATGCGTACGTCGTGGTTGCAAAATTGTTTAAAAATAATTTTTATTTTTTTAATAAAAAATGAGTGCCGTCCCCGGGAATAGCACCTTGCCATCTTTTTGTACTCTCCTTGGAGAGTGTCTCTGATTTTTTTCATGTCCCTGTGCGTATGCGTACGTCGTGGCTGCTAAGTTGTTTATAATTAATTTTTATTTTTTTAATGAAAAATGGGTGCCGTCCCCGGGAAGAGCACCTTGCCATTGTCTTGTACTCTACTTATAGAGTATCTGTGATTTTTTTCATGTCTCTACGCGTATGCGTACGATGTATGTGCATTTTAATGTTTTTTAATTCCGGGGATACTCAGCACCCTATTCGCCCCTGGCGACCGTCTTCTGGCTGCTAGGTCTGGCTGCCAGTTTCAGCTTCATAACCCAACTACAATTATAGTGAATATAATTATTTTTTTAACCATGCAATTATAGTCACAAATATCATATACTTTTTTTTCTGCGTATGGTAGTATACAAAACCGTCACTAGATGGCTGCTATGGCGTTCTATTTTTCGTAAGAAAGGAATCACATAAATGGTATAAAAGGAAGAGCTTTATGAGATTTTCCACCGATGAGAATATCGGTGTTGTTATAATAATTTTTCTAATGAATCTCTTTGAAAATAAAATCAAGTGGTACATGTTTTGATTTACTAATGATTAAATCTGACATTTTTAAACTTACAATATTGCAACTATATAAACATAAAAAATATATACTCGTAATTTAATTATGGTAATTGCAATCATGCTTTTCTCTCAGTGTATCGGCAGTGTATATCAGAATATAATTTGCATCCTGCAAACCCCGAATAAAAGAGCAGCAAAGAGAACCAAAACTTACCATTACTTTGATGTAACATATATGTTTTAAAGACATATATGTTACATCGCAGTATTGTCACGGTTATATTAAAGTTATAACATTTAAAGTGTTCTGCTACATATCTGAAATAGATCAGAGATATAATTTTGTTGCTGACATTTAATATTACATGTAACGTACATATATGCTACTTGCTACATAACTCGTTACCTAGTGATACCTACTGTTATGTATATGAAATGTATATGTTATATTACTGTGTATGCTAGGTATTATGTAATTTATTCTGAATCTGAGATATTTATGTTACTATTTGTTCTCAGCGTTATTTGTTAAACATACCCAATCTTTAAGAGTGCGTTCAGATTCCATAAATCACTAGGGAACTTTTCATTAGCTCTGCCCACTTACGCAGCCACCCAGAGATCATCCACCGGGTGAGGAATCTGAACGCAGCCCTAATGTACAATTTAGGAGCTAAAAGGTTGCAACACTTCTTTTTCGATAGATTTGGAATGTAGACTTGTTCAGCGATCGGCGAACGTAATTGGATCCACAAGTAAGAACAAATTATGTTCCCCGTTCAATGAGCAAGTCTACATTCCAAAAACCATCGAAGAAAATGTGTTGCAACCGTTTAGCTCATAACTGTATATTCTGCGGAAAAAGTACACAAAATTTATCATTTGAATAACGTAAACACAGCAACTTTGATTCTGTCCATGGAGAAATTTTCCAAACTGAGAAGTCGCTATCTTTCTACATACTCGCAGTTCATGATTAATGTCACGACTAGAGCTTATTGGTCGTTACAATAATCTCGAACTGTAAGTATGTAGGAAGATAGCAGGTTCTCAGTTTGGAAAATTTCCCCATGTACAGAATCAAACACGCTGGGTGTACGTAAGAGATATTGTCACATTTTTTTTGTAAGTTGGTACTGAGTTATCACTGTGCTGAGTTACCACGCGGAATTTGAGCAAGATCTGTTACTCACAAAGAACGTTCGCGAAGTATCCGTATCAGATTTAAACAAGCTTTTAATATGTTGTATTATAGATAAAAATAAGGAACACGTTTTTTAATTGACCGGCCGGTCAATCAAAACGTTCTGATTGGCTGTCCAATCAACCCTCCCCTCACCCCCACCTTTTGCAACGGGGATATATAAGGACCACCACAACCGAAGGGAGCTCACAAGCAAACCTACCCAACTGTTACACTCCGATTTTGATGAGCTTTGAATATGTTGCAGTCTAGGTCAAAATAAGAGACACGTATTTTTTTATAAGGGCCCATACGCACTTTTAGGGGATGAAACACCTCTTTGAAGAAAAAGACTTTTTTTTTCGAAGCGTATATCGTCGAAACTATAAGAGATAGAAAAAAATGTTCTAATTAAAAGTTAAATGGCATGAAAAGTACTATACAACAGTGATAAAAAAATTTTTTTTTTTTAATTTTTTTTGTACTTTTCCTCATCACCTACCAATTTTTTTCAAAATTTTTATTTCTTTTTATAAGCGGAATAAAGTTTATTTTATTATAAATCCAACGATGTATAACAAAGTTATATTCCGACATTCCCATTTGCCAAAAATAATTAAAAACTTCTCTATACTCATGGTACGCGCACCCGTCCGTGTGCTACGGAAGTGTCCCTTTCCAATTTTGACGAGTTTTTAATATGTTGTAATACAAATAAAAATATGGGACACGCATTTTTTATACGCCCATATGACCATTAAGGGGGTGAAACACGCTGTTGAAAAAAATTGATTGTTTAATTTCTGAGGTAATACTGTCGAAACGGTAAAAGATATAAAAAAAAGTTTCAAATAAAAGTTTTATGGCTTTCTATGTACTTTATAACCGTTCGCTCAGGTTTTTTGAAAATGTCATTTTTCTCAAAATCTTCTTCCCCTCCTCTTCTAAATTTTTGAAAAATTTAAAATTTATCTTATATCAAAACTTATAGCCTATTTAACAACAAATTTAAACATGTATGATAAAGTTGTAGCCCAAAGACACATTTTTCAGAAATCAACTAATTAATATAGAAATAGAATAAATAGAAAACAACATATTAAAAACTCGTCAAAATTGGAAAGGGACACTTCCGTAGCACACGGACGGGTGCGCGTACTATGAGTATAGAGAAGTTTTTAATTATTTTTGGCAAATGGAAATGTCGGAATATAACTTTCTTATACATCGTTGGATTCGTAATAAAATAAACTTTATTCCGCTTATAAAAAGAAATAAAAATTTTGAAAAAAATTGGTAGGTAATGAGGAAAAGTATAAAAAAAATTAAAAAAAAAGTTTTTTATCACTGTTGTATAGTACTT